>NC_132878.1:65930458-66165458 GCF_030463535.1 Salminus brasiliensis | reverse complement strand
AATTACATCACGTATAATGGCAAGAACACTATAAGATAATATAGCATTTTTACTTTACTATGTTATCACATTTTCCAGAATGCCCCAGAGACATTTAACGAGACATAACATGATCCCAGTGCACCCTTTCTTTGACTATCCCTTCTGTTTTCGCCTAGGGATTTTTTTTTGTACTGTTGCTAAGTGTCTTAAAATAAGTTGTGACCATATTATTTCATCACGTGCTGCTAAATGCATTATGAGAAGTATTGCATCATGTGTGCTTAGTGGAAGTTCATGAGGAGACAAGGTGCTCTGAAGAAATTAATCTTGTTGACACTAAAAACAGGAATTGCCAAAAGACTCTCTGGCTTTGCCTGCTTTTGACTAAAAATCTCTGATTCAACTCAACTCAGTCCTGGGAAATGTGTGAAGCAAATTTCTGAGTAGTGATGTCAGAAAAAAAATAAATACATACAATTCACACAGTTAACTCTCTTAACACAAATGTAGTCAGTCAGTCAAAACATGTTGTGTCTTACATTTCTTTCTGGCATTTGAATATCGAGGATAATCTTGAGGACAAAAGTATAGTGCATAACCAAATATAGCAGTAACAGCCATCTTGTATTTCTTGTATTTCTAAAGCCATTCTGTACTTTAGTCCATGTACATAATAATGTTTCATACAGTGTCAGAAACCACATAGTTTAAGGCAAGTGTGTGATGATTAAGGCTTGAAGTTAGAACCATGTTAAGTGTTAAAGTGCTGATAATGTTTAGTCTATTTAGGATAATTAATTTTTTATATTTCAATTCCAGTTTCTGAATGTTCTTGCTAATTAAAAGTTCTTTTAATTATGTTCTCTGGTGTAACTGTCTTTTTAGGTCATTATATTCCCATTATGTCAGTAGGGTAAAATATCAGTAGGTAATTATTTCCGGAACAATATATCATAATAAAGATATCATGACAGGCCTAAACACTCATTCCATCAAACAACACATTTTACTGTTCTAAAATAATGTAGGCTGATGTCAGGACTGATACACACATTTAAATGTGCACTTCCTTTGCCATTAGCCTATCTAGCTGCCATCAAGCTGGCATTATGTTATGTTAAGTTTTATCAGTAACTAAGCATTACAGAAAAGAAGACAACTGCAGAAAACACATGCACATGCACAAGCATTCGTGTGCAATAAATAGCCTGCATCCAAGTATTTAAAAGAAGACTTCTGTGGCAGAGCTGACTATCTGATGTGGCTCTCAGATCAGACTGTGCGGACAGGAGTAGACAACTTTCAGCTGTTTGCGGGTTGAAGTCTCTCTGTGGCCACTGTCAGCTACACACAAAATTCACAGCCATATCTGTGCCTCTCGCTAAGTTTGAGTTTTTATAGAGAAAATGTGTCTCCTCGAAGGTCAGCATACAGGTATGCATGCCTATACAGACCAGTATACTACTTGATATTTGTGAGCACTGTCACTGTTGCATCATTTGAAATCAGAAAAATCATTGTTATTATTTAATGTCTGATGTATAATTGTTTATATTAATACATGAATCATGTCCATATATCTAGCCTACTGTTTCTTTCCATTCATGACATTTAAACTAATACTTATTTTTCTCTAATGGCTTCGTATTGCTTTTCTGGTAGCATGGCAGAGATTTGTCTTTTCTCTCTTCACCAGTCTTGTTGTAAATTGTCAGTTGTGATGTCCTTCAATTAAGTGCATCTGTTTTTTTCCTCGAAAATGATGGGAAACAGCTCTTAAGCAGTAGTTTTGAAGGCTGCATGATTCTATGATTTACAGCTGTGATTTCATGCTGGGAAAAACATCTTTACAAAATGAAACGTCCTTCGTTAGAACAGAACCTTAAATAATAGTTACAGCAGAGGAGGTTAATTCTTAATTCGAGCTTGAAAAGCAAAACAAAACATAGAGCTGAAAGGAAGATTTTTGCTGGATGGAGGACATGGCAGATGAAGGAGTATGTTTGACTGTGAGAATGCAGCTGGTGGGGTCAGACTCCCACCTGCCTGTATGTGTGCTGACACTTAGACATCAGAGTCAGAGGGTGAGTATGTGTTCTTGATCGAGGGACTGCAAGATTAAAGCTGAAGCGGTGTACTGAAAGCAGGAGCACTTTGCTCTAAAATTAGCTGAATGCAATTAATTTATTTCACAGCTGTAGATTCAAATATCACAAATATCATGCAATAAACTATGACTACCACTAAGTACTGTTGAGACAGTAGACACTGATATTTCATCTAATGTTAATCCCATCACAAACATCCCTTTTAAGAATCTGAAAAACATGGGTAATATTACGCAAAATGCTTCATATTTTACGAAAAATAAAATACACAACAGCACATTCATATTTTAAAGACACTGTCCAGGAATAACAAGATCATTTAATTAAATTATTAAACTGTGATTCTGTGTTAAACTGCTTTTACCAGCAAGTTACCCAAACATTACTTTTTAGAAGTATTTAATATAAAACTGTGAATTCATAAATAAACTGAATATTAAAAAAAAAAAAACATCATATGTTTATTTTATAATTAAGTCTATTTTTCCCCAGCATGATAGGTTTATTATTTGCATTCAAATTTCTGATCTTATGATTATCCATACTTCAGATGTATTATATAGTGGTCCAGTACAGTTTATTCAGACTTAACAGTTCTGCTATTCTAACATCATAAAAAGACATGCTACTGTACACGTCCCACCATGCTGCTCTTCAAGGGTCAGGCATTGTTCTTATAAGATCCTTATATCACTGATCAAAGGTGTGCCGGTGGTTCTGCTGCTGGTTGTGTTCAATACCTGTCCAGTCTACTTAACCAATAAGAGCTCAGAACTGATCCAGGAACAGCACTGATTTAACTGAAACTAGGCCATTAGACCATTCATCACCGTCACATTTCTCCTAATTCCATAAACAGGCATTGTGATTAGTCTCCCCCTTCCACACATGTAGTGTACACCTCTCATACGCAATCTCACTACTTTCACTACTGTTTTCTCAGTCTAATACTTCTTGCTGTGTGTATGGTAGAGGTGTAATGATGGACATTTCCAAGTGCAATGTGTAATGTGTTTTTTGTACCAACATTTTTCCTGGTTATCATACTATTTCAATAGGATTTTCAAAAATAAAACATCTTGATATCATATTGATTTTAAATTCATTCAAAACAACAAATTTACATGAAATCTACCTTGTTTAAAAAGAATGTTTCATCTTATACCACATTTTGAGCCAATCATAACCGAGTTAATACACTATTTGTCTGAATGTTTGTGGACACTTTAGAATGAATGCATTCAGCTACTTTGCAATCATTTTTGATGTGCAAATACACACAAACAGCTTGTCTAGTCACTGTAGAGAACTACTTCCAATAGAATAGGACTCTCTAGAGCAGATAAACATGAACTATTGGCACCATGCCTAATGTCAGGTGTGGGCTAGAGGTGTGTAAAGCCCCCTAGCCTTGAGCTGTGGAACAGTGGAACTGTGTTCACTGGAATGATGGTGCTCTGGGTGGGATGAGCTTGGAAGTTGGGCATGAGGTGGGGTCATCATCATCAAACACCCTAACTTTACTAAGTTGCTCTGGATAAGAGCGTCTGCTAAATGCCATAAATGTAAATGTAAATGTACTAATGCTCTTGTCCCTGAATGCAATCAAATCCTCACAGCAGTGCCCCAAAATCTAGTGAAAACCCTTCCCTGGACAGTAGAGGCAGTTACTCCAACAGCAGCAGGAGAACTTTTTTTTGGACCCTTTGATTTATGAAGAAACAATGAATGAGCAGGTATCCCAATACTTAAATATAAATATAGTGTTTATGAATATCAGCCTTAAAATGGATAAAGGTTATTAGGAATCCTAAATGTTCTGTATTTGTATCTTGGCATTCTTCATCCTGACCAAATGTAATGCTCATTTCCAGGAAACATAAAAAAAAATACTTAACAACAGCCCATATCAAAATATAACAAGCTACACAAATACTCACATCAACACCTGACCTCTTGTATTACTTACATAAACTACATGTTCATGGAAGGTCTTTCAGCTGTTGTCTTGACCATACCTAAATCTCTGCGAGCACCAGAGCTGCACTACTCTGCCAACCCCCTACCATAAGATCTAGTATTTTAAGACACTGGTCCAAAGCTGATAGTATCACTAGTCTGACTTTACTCTCGGTTTAGATGATGATACTGGTAGATCTTCATTCGTGTTTCTTAACGTAGGTATACTTTTTTTTTGTTCCTCATTTTCCTTCTTTTCCATGTTTGTAGTGAAAGGGGGAAACGATCTGCTCTCTTCATTATATCTAAAATTTAGCCACTAGAATTCTCTCTCAAACCAAAATAAAAGGCTCACATAATGCCAATTCTGTTCCAGTTGCACTGGCTACCCGTCCCACTGCACCCCCAGAGTCAACTCCTCCTAATTACATAAAAATAACTCCTCATTTGATATTGATTATGATTATGCTGCTTCTGCAAAGGGACATTGGTTATGGGAAGGGTGTTAAAACAAATTGTACATATTATTGTTTTTAGCCTAACCTGTAGCTCAAGTTGAAGTTCAAGGGTTTTGACATTGACATTTCAGCTGTACACAATGGAGCTCCTGAATCTCAGGAACCATGGTGCAACATAGAGCAACACAGCACTCGTGAAACTACATAAAGTGCAAATGCGCAAAAACAGAGAAAAGACAGAATACACTAATCCCAGTAAATATGATGGACAGTGGGTACAACACACAGCCAGGACTGGACAGTGTAGCATTGACACAGCACTTAGGGCTGTACATGACTAGAAAACTGATATCATGCAGTGACATGATTATGGCTATGGCTTGTTTTATTTTGATGCAGAGCCATGTTAATTGTGTTTTTGTTTTTGTATGTCTCATGGAAATTAGATGTTTTCATGGTGAATGAGTTAGTGTGTTGATAGAGACTCAAAATATCTTAATATGGCCCTGTGTCTTTGGTCCATGGATAGGTCAGGCTTGGGAAACTATTGGAGATCTAAATAATTTGCATTGACTGTATATACAGTACACTATACATGTACACAGTGTACAGTATATGTCCATTAATGAACTTAAGTCATGTTTGAGAAAACCTTGAGAAAGGATATCTTCCCCAGATGTCAGAAACATCTGCATTCTATCACATGCAGATTAGTTTATGACACACAGTATCGTGTAATTGT
Organism: Salminus brasiliensis; assembly: GCF_030463535.1. Classification (NCBI taxonomy): domain Eukaryota; kingdom Metazoa; phylum Chordata; class Actinopteri; order Characiformes; family Bryconidae; genus Salminus; species Salminus brasiliensis. The sequence continues at coordinate 66,160,209 of NC_132878.1, read as the reverse complement.
GTGTGACTCTTCTCCCAGCACGTGTGAATTTGTGGGAATTTGACTCACTAATTAATATCTTGGAGAGAGTGACTCAGTCCCTGCTGTAATCAATCCAGCTCGGGACGGCTCCCGCACGGAGGGAGGATTTCTGCTAATCCCGGGTTTAGTGAGAGATCTAGTTGAGCATATTCTCTGGATTAACGGTGCACAGGCATTATGCTGAGGGATTTTTTTCTCAGTCCATCTGTGGCATTCACACATTCACAGCAGAGGAGAGCTGAAAAGAATGAGCTACTGTGTCTCATCGTGTTTATTTTCCAGCATTTATTTAATGAGAATGCTAATTATACAATTAGTACGTGACTAACAATTCCTTTACATAATCTCTGACGATTTCACCAAAAGTTGTTGTTGTCTAATTATTCTGCTCTTTCTTCTCCTTTGTTGTTTTTCTTCATCCTCTTCAAAGTAATCACTACTAGAATGTGTTTAGATCTCTGTGTTGCTTTAAACAGAGCAGAGCCGTTATCTACTGATGGTAATATTTAACCTAAAGTCATGTAGCATCAGCACAGGCAGTATGTCTCCGAAATGAAACCCCCAGATCAGAATCAATACAGCATTGCATGCTATTAATATTGCCCATGATTTCATCTTCCATTTTTTAATATTTTGTTGTATGTTTGCTGTGTTTTTGTGATCACTTTTTAGGAAAACATATATATACACAGATATAAATATACACGCATAAAATATCACATAAGGACACATCATAATATTTTTTTCCTGGTAAGTTGAAATGGACAAATAGCTGTGGTGGAACATTTTAAAATAGTACAAATAATTTTTATTCACCAGTTGACCAAGATCAGATCCAGTTAAACAGACCTAGTTGTGATCTCTTTAAAAATATTTTAATTTATATAAAAATATATTAAATATATATATATATAAAGTATTATGTATTATATCATATAACACAAAAATACATACAACAATACAATAACACATAATTGGTGAAGCTCACAGCTGGAAAAAGAAAACAGAAGAAAATTATGAAAAAAAAAAAAAGGATTTTGGATAAAGCTATAATTGTGTATCTATGGCCCCATGTGTGTTTGGCCACTACCGAACAGTAAAACATGAAGAAAGAAGGCAAAACTCATATCTGTGTAGTCTTCCTCTCCACAACATCTGCCCCTACACACACCCACACACACATCCATCTGCACAAATCAGGCTAGTTAAACATGGCACACTTTTACTGCCTCTTCTGTAAATACCTGCCCTTCTCTGGAGCGTCAGCACCTGGAAAATCAATCAGCTTTATTTACCCCCCTTCTAAATACAACCAAATTTAGCCAGGAGGGAGGAGAAAGTGCATTCAGTTTGAAATAATAAAGTCAACTGTTTTTTTCCTTTTATATCTCATATGCATATAATAGGTTCTACATAGTTATCTGATACAGCACAGGTGATAAGCTGTAATTCATATCATGTCCTAAATGGACAGTGAAACACTGTAAGTGACCCATTTTTCTTAAAAACTAGAATAGAATTTAAATACTGAGAGCAAGCCAAGTTCACTCATACTTAGACACATATCCAGATTTTATTACATCTCTGCCATGGCTTTATGTGTGTTGTATGTCTCTGAAACACCACACAGTCCTAGTTAGGAAGAGAAGTGCATTTTGTAGCTTTTTCCAAATCTCATTTTGGTTAATGATGATCAAGATATATATTGCATTTAAACATTTTTAATATTTGCAGTCAAGTTCATGCCTCTGTTTAGAAAAAAATTAATGCAGGACATTCTGAAGGAATGCCATCAGCAGCCAGAGTCCAAGAGAGCACAATTGGCCATGCTCGCTCCAAGTAGGTATATAGTGTTCTCTCCCCTCATCATTCGTAAAGTGATAATGGCCAGCACAGGTCTGTTAGCTGGTGCAGCCGAGCGCTGCATGTTTTAGAGGAGACGTGTTAATTCCTTACCCTCCTAGTGTTGGGATCAATGCTAGCATTTGGCTATATTCTTTATAAGTGATCCGCCTGGTGTCAAGAGGAGCCCTAAACCTAAACCTAACCCTAACCCTAACCCTAACCCTAACCCAACTACACCTAAACCTAATTCTAACCTTAACCTAAACCTAAACTTGACATAACCTAAACCTAAACTTAACCTACTAAACCTGAACCTAATTATAACTTTAACCTAACCTAACCTTACCATAATCTACACCTCAACTTAAACCTAAACTTAACCTATTACACCTAAACCTAATTCTAACCTTAACCTAACTTAAACTTACCCTAACCCTGAAGGTAAAGGTAAAAATTGTAAACTTCTTATAGTTTCTGCAGGAGTCTCCATCCATTATTTCCTATTTTAGAAGCTCCATAACAGAGAAAAGCAACACTGTTTTCTCAATTCCTGAATTCAAATATCTACATTCTCTTATATTCACAGTATGAAGAGCAGCAGATCTTTTTAAGACAAGAATCCAAACACCCCACCGTTGGTTGGCTTGTTTTCTTCACATGTGCTCATTATCTGTCCTTCTACTTGTTTTGTAGTGGAGGACATTTTTTATGCCCTGTATCGATGGTTTCTTTCTTTAGAGAAATGGGAATGAATTTGGTGAAGGAGCGTATGGACAGCTGGCCTGGCGTGGACAAGGAGTGCTAATGGTTAATGAATAGGTGTCACCTGCTGCCTTCACACACAGACAGAGCAGGTTCACACGAGGCCCGGCTGCTGCGGAGAGAGCCAATAGCTTTTTTGCTAAAGTCTTAGCCTATACACCACTGTCAATGTGTGCTCAAGGTGGAAGATTCTAAAGAGTAGGTTTACAGGCTATATGGATGGATATATGGATTGTGTGGTAATAGAACAAAGCTTTGAATTGCCATATCTTCTTCGTCTCTCTTTCACTCTTTCTTTCTCTCTCTCTCTCTCTCTCTCTCTCTCTCTCTCTCTCTTTCTCTGTAAGCCATGCTCTGGAGTGTTGTGTGACAAACAGAGCCATTTGGGGTGGCACAAAGCCAAGCACTTTGAACCAAAGCCAAACGCAGGAGGGAAAGCTTCAGACAGGCACAGAATAACACTTGCTGGGAGAGCAGGTTGCTGAGGCAGCTTTGGCCTCAGAGCCAAAACCAGTCAGACACATCATGTAGGCATCTTACGGGAGGGACGTCAAACAAGAAGCAGGGTCCAAAAAATATGCTCCACAAATTTACTCAGGCAATACCACTGATTATTTCTACATACTTCAGCAAACTCATAAATGCTTAAAAGTGTTATTAAAGGATCCAGCATTGACGGTCTACTACAAGCTTCAGAAAAGGGGTATCCTTGGTAGCCAGTTACATTTCTGTGCAGGCTGGTGCCAGCACATGCCCACAAAACATGCCATGGTTTGTTGTTTGCTTATTTGATTTGGACTAAAGCAGTTTTCAGACACTAAGCATGCTATGGCTGATCGACTACACTAGAGGATAAGAGGGATGATTTGTTTTTTGGCCAGTTTAGTGATTTCTTTGGTCAAAGACACCTGACGGATCTCAGCAGGTAGAAACTGTACTGGGCTGTAATCTTCAGGACCTGAGCTTAACATAAGCTGGCACTGTTTACTTGCTCAGTTCTTGACAGGAGGTGAGGATTGGTGAAATAACTGGAGATGCCCATGGTTCTGTAAAAAGGGGGGGAAAATGAAACATTTACCCCCTCTAGTGGCTGCAAAAGAGGAACAGCATGTGGGTGAAGCGATTTTTTGAAGGTGAAGTAGAAAAGTAAAGGATTATTTTTCAGTTCAGGTTTCAAGTGGCAATCTTGTCTGCATATGGTCGAAGGTCACAAATGACAGATAGACTTCGAAGTACATTCTGCAGAGCAATATCAATCTACATGTACATGTAGGGCAAAATTAACCTCCAGTAGTCACATATCCTACATACAGTCTTGGAGAATCAAATCATCTAAAAGAGATTGTTTTACCAGTAGGCATATATATATATATATATATATATATATATATATATATATATATATATATATATATATATATATTATATTATATTATATTTGTTTCATATTATATTTATTTGTATATTTTTTTAATTTATTTTATCTCCTGTCCCTATGTGCACATCATGTAATGTTTTGTGTAAAAAGTTTGACTGTCTTTTCAGTGTTTTTGTGGGAAGGGGCAAAATGTTAAATGACTGGGTTTACTTTTTCATTATACTGGGACAGAACGTCCAGCACACACGTGAAAAAAAAAAAAAAACATCTCTACCTAATCCAGGGTTTAGGTTTATTCAGAGACAGTGGCAAGTTTTAGCTTTTTGGTATAATTCCTGGTATATTTAAACAAAGATCATCATAAGAAGGCCTATTATTTGAACAACAGCCAGTAAGAAAATATTTGTTGTTGTAGAAAAATGTGCTTCTACTTTCCACTATATAGGCATTTCTCATTATTCTTTGTGAGGTGTTAGTGCCCCCTGCTTTACTGGCTTGTCTTAGCTTTTAATTTTGGAATGAGATTTTTTTTTAGAAATGCTGCTGGAGCTAGAGAGAGTGAAAAAACTACATTCTCAAAAATACCTGGACATGTTAAAGACTAATCTCCAGATGTAGGAAACATCAGCAATAGTCGTTGCAACCAGTTATTAAGAAGTTCTTAATATATTAGTAGTAGGAAGATTAGTAAAAGAAGTTTCAATATATTAAAATCCATTACGGAAGGAATGGTTTAAATGTCTGCAAGAAAACTAGAATATTTCAAGAATATTTTCATTTTGCACAGTTCAGTCTTTTGTGATGTCGGTGTCACAATGGCAAATGCTATATTGCACAACCCTGTATCCTATGTTTCCTTTACCCTCCTCAACTGACTGAAGGACAAACAGATCGATAGAGTATCTCAGGATTTCTCTGAATGCACACATGGAGCTGGATTGAATCTCCTTCACTCTGAGAGTTCACACAATGTGTTTCTAAAGCACGCAAAGAAACCTTCATGGAGTGCATCCTTGAGGGGAAACAATGAGGACAGATGCACTAGAGTTCAGAAATTGATGAATTTTAACTGTCATAGGGTCAGTTGAAGGTCAAACTGTTTCCTTCTATCCGTGACAACAATTTCCAGGTTGGAAAAGAAAACATCTTAGAAAAATATTTGAAAAAGATAATTGAAATTTATTTACAATTGACTTCTCTTTTAATTATCTCTTCCAAGTTTATTGTGGTGTAGAAGTGGAGTTTGAGGAAACAGAAACTACCACTAAATGAAACTGAAAGTTAGGTATCTATTGATTGATTTGCAGATCTAATGAAAAACTAATCTGCAGATATAGTAATTGTAGTGGGTGATTTAACCCACCCACTACTACTCTGAAAAGGATTGTTAATGGGTTGATTAGTTGAAGTAGGTGTGTTGGGAGTATGGGAAGCACAGAAATATGCTGGACAGTGTTCCTACAGGACCAGGGTTGGGTGACAGATTTAACTCACTGCTCGTTTAGTAGTTAAGTAGAAGTAGTAAGAGAGAATGAGCAGCAGGTGGCGATCAGGGACCACTGATTTGTTTACTGGAATGGGTGGCGCATTAGATTCCTACATGTCTGACAGATTTTGAGGAGGTGTAAAACTTTTTTAGAGTATACTAATTTAAGACAAACAATAGGCTCTTAATATTATTCATTAAGTATATTTTTCAGATTTTCAGTAATTTCATGTCTGAAGCAGGACGTCTGAAGAAGTTCTGATTTAGCCTATGAATCAGAAAAGTGCGGCATGTGTCAGGCAGGCTGTACTTAATGTAATAATTTCATTGTTCTAAAGTGTCTATGTATTATTTATGACAGTGACTTAACATTAGTCTAGACTGTCTAGAAAGTAACAATATCAGGTTCAGGTGATGTCATCACCAGATGTAAATCCAATTAAAGCCATATTGAGAAATGTTCAATCATTATATGAAGTGTTTTATTTAGTTCAGCTTAAGAAAAAATGTCATATATAGTTGCAAGTTATATTATCAGCATAACAATGACTTTCAGAATTTGTCCCTCCTTTGATTTAATGACATTGTGCATTCAAGCTGCATGAACACAACAGGTTTGTGTAAAAGCCTCTGATAACCAGATCGGATCCATGTGAACCTCAGCTGTCTAAACACTACCATCATTAGGAAAGATCAGACTCAGAACTCAACTGATCTTTCCTTACAAAGTCCTTTACATGGTCAGTGACATGTATTTGCTATTATTAGCAATTTTTACCTACATTTACAGCAGAAGAGAGAGAGAGAGAGAGAGAGAGAGAGAGAGGGAGAGAGGAAAAGAGAGCAAGGAAGAGCCAGCGATTTTGCTCATAAGCCAACCTCTACTATCTACTATTTTTTTTGTTTACCTGTCACATGGTTTGCTGCTAACATGTGGGCAGTTCAAAGTTCGCAGTGATACAGTACTAAAATACGCCACTGCTTCTCAAATGGTAAGTTCTCTCATTCTTCAAGGCAGTAGCTTTAGCTCTATGACCTGGCACTTAATGCCTTTTGCCTGTTTATTGCCTTTATTGCTGTATCCCAGTCTGTATGTTGGGGGTCAGCCTGATCCTTTGCTTGTACATTTTTCAGGCTGGGCAGGCATATGTTCCACTTGTGAGAAAGATCCCCACTATCCATCATTGGAAAGGGGACACCACAGGGCTGCCATCGACCAGTTTTGTGTGGTGGTTAATTCTCAGCAAAGCTTTGATGGCATTTCGGTAGTTTTATCTCATTATGTGTAATGTAATTTAGTGTAATGTACAGCCAATGTATTGCTGTATTGCTTTGTATAGAATGTCCTCCCTATGTGCTACTTAAAGTAAGGCAGACCCAAGTCCCTCCATGTCCAGAAGCTATAGCAGGAGAATAAATGAATAAATTAGTGTGAGCTTTCACTATTGTTATGCTAAATTACTCCAAATTGGGCTTATGTAATCAGAAGCACTCTTAAACCACCCTTGTCTCGTTCCCACCATGGAAATATTTTTGTTTTAGTCTGTCCTGAGCCACCACAAGTGTTTATGTGTAGGTTTATATGCCTACACACTGGAGACTGGGGGTTTTAATAAGCTGAATACAGTGAAGAAGCACTTCAGTCCTGGATGATTAGGCTAATTTTGTGTGTTTAAAAACATGTAGCCATCATCATGCCCTGCCTTTTTAGAGCTGAACCTTGTAGAAGCAGCTCGCTGACAGGTTATGAACATTATTGTTATCACCAGAATCATGCCACTGCATAACGTGTTGTTCAGTGTAGGTGTGTGTGTGTGTGTGTGTTTGCACTACGAGAGTAGTACTTCCTTAGCATGCACACAATCTTATTCCAGAACAGATATTAGATTCATAGTTGATAATACTAGTTTCATGGCCACCTTTCCAGCTATCTGTAGAGTAAATGTCATGCCCTGCACTGGGTTAGCTATAGATAACATGATTGCAAGGCCATTGAAGAGTCTTTAACCATAGATATTTGAGGAACATTATTTTCAGACATAGCCCTATTACCACAATGCTAGCCGTGATTACCCCCGCTGGTAGGACTGTAGTGAGCTATTCACCCCAGGCATTGATTTTCCTGCACTACATGAGTGGCAGAGGACTGAAGCTTTCAATTGACACTCACAATACGCCATTACACACCTTCTGATGAAGGTCAGGTCAAATTATCAAGCATATGTACTTCATAATTTAAAAAATGTATGTATGAATATCTCCCTCATAATTATACATACATACAGTATATATACAAAGGTCTGAATAATCTTTCCAGTCAGCTTCTGGTGTGTTTAAAAAAATTATGTCATACTATAGGATAAACAATGATTGGGACAGTAGTAATTGTTTAGTAGAAGAGGCTTAAGTAGGGCTATATATATTAAGACTCTATGATTTACTAGACGTGGACATGACTGGAATAGAGACATTAGAATGATTATAGATATAAATGTAAAAATGTGTGGAATCCAAAATTAAATTAAAAATGCAATTTTGTGTGATTTCCTTTACTGAAAAGACACACATAGTTCACAAGTGTATAGTCATATAATTATTATAATTATTTTTTTGTTTGTTTTTTTCAAATTTATGACGCATTATAAACAGGATGTCAGGGTGTCCAACACAGATCTTTCCATCATGTCTAAATCTCCAAATCCAAAACATCTGGAAAGCCTGACTGAGGTAATAGCAGATAGCAATAGTTGCCAAGCAGTGATTGGGGGGCTAAAATGACAAATAGCACCACAGATTGTATCTATACTCTGCCATTGCACATCCTTTTACTTGCAGTTTGTTTGCACACTGTCAATTGTAAAATATTTTTTTGTTTTATTTTTATATATAGGATAGAAAAATTCCTTGCACTCATATTACTTGGTGAATAATGACTTTTGATTGTAATAGAGCAGACCTTGAGTTGATACAGCGAGTGTTAAATTAACTGATCACAATATATTAGCAATAAATTACCAACAACTTTTGTGCATATGTAGGACAGGGTAGGGTGGGCTTGGAATCCAAGCACCAGACATGCCTTTAAAGCTTAACTTTGGGGACGTTAGGGGAAAATTGTGTAAATTAGATTTTCCAGAGAGCCATTGCTTTGACTTCTAACCCCAATGGATTGCACTGTACAAACTGACACTGTCAGTTTATTATGTTGGTTTATGAACATAAACATTCATAAAAAGTTGATAAAAATGCTATGTACAATAGCTATGTCTGAAAATTTCTGGCAGTATTTTATAATGGTAAAGATATATAAGACAAATTGAACATAATGATCAAACAATAACAAAACCCTTTTCCTTTTCAGATGCAGAGACTAAATGTTTCTATTGTAAGATTATGCAGTCCACTGCAGTACAGTACTGACATTTGCTAGAGGCTCATTTGCCTATTGCCAACCTTCTGCGATGTTAAGATTTCAATGGCCAATATCCTAAAGACTGACAATATGTTGTGTAGCCCTGGGTCTGAAGTGTGGAGAGAGTGAAAAAGAGAGGGTTAATGGTGAAGAAGACTGCCTGTTGCAGGGGTCTGAAGGCCGAGGTGGAGTTTACAATGCTCCAGCTGGCCAGCGTCAGGGTGTTTAGGCCTGAAAAGGCGTCTCTTGTGCAGCCTCCAGGTGCCTGGCCTGCTCCTTTCAGAACCGTGATGACCACAGAGAAACGAGCAGAGATAAGCAGAGACAGTGGAGTGGGAGGGGCCTATAAATAATGAGAGAGATAGAGAGAGAGGCCAGGCTGAGGGTGTGAAAGAAAGAGAGGCAGATAAAGATGAGCGAGAGAAAAAGACGTGTTGAATGCATGCGTTGACCCACAGAACACAAAACGCAAACAGTACTCACTCTCCAATACACTCACAGCTTGTGGTTTATATAAAGAGACAAACACACACAGGCCTACTGATACTTACAAAGGCATCACTCACTTGTCTTTTGGTGACGTCATTCATGTGGAAGTCGCCATAGTGATAAATAACATTGAAACAGCCTGTTATTGTCCATTCTGAATAATACTCATTTGGCAGAGTTTATACTTGCTGTATGTGGAGAGTGTTGATGTCCCATTATTAACCATTCTTCTCTCATATAACTGAAGCTTTTGATTATTTTATTAGTGATTCCAAAGCATTTATTTCTCCTATCATAAATCGATCAACTGATCAGTCAATACACACACACACACACACACACACACACACACACACACACACACACACATACATAAAATAAAAATGTATAAGTGGCACATTGTATTCCCTCACTTGTAAAATATAAGCCATGTAATGTAAATGACTTGTTTGGAATGTCCCAGAATTCAAGACATTTACATTTGTACTCCTATTCAGCCTGCCACAGTTTAGCCCTGCCCATTCACACTGAACTTATAAAGAGTGTTTAAGCCCAGACTCCTTTCAGAATAAGGCATATTAAGGAGCAGCCAATTACAACAAGGCCAATTTACTCATATAAGAACAGCCTTAAAAACAATACAGTTCTAAAACATAAATAGAGTGTAACCACCACTCAAATTCTCTAATCTCTCTCTTTCTCTCTGTGTCTCTAGGATGGTGAGTGTTCATCTCTGCGTGTATTTGCCCTGCGTTTGGTCCCAGGGCAGGAACTGCTGTCCAGTCTCCTGGCTTTCGTGGAGGAGCGACAGCTCAAAGCTCCATTCATCATCACTTGTGTGGGCAGCGTCACCAAGGCAACTCTGCGATTGGCCAACGCCACAGCCGACAACACCAATGAGGTACTTGGACAGCAGTAATAACATACTTTTTTTGTTAAAAGTGTCTCTCAGAGTGCCCAGGTTGAAAAAACATTATACAATAACAATAAAAAAAGATCTTATAAAAAATGCAGTTTAATATTATTGAATAAATTAATAAATGCAACAACATGGAGTCACTAAGCTGCAGTGATTGTCAAAGGGGAGTCGAGCTGACAATTTGTTTTTCAATTGCTCTCTGAAAGTAGGAGAGAAGTAAAGAACAGCATCACAATTATCTTCACTCTAAGAAAACAGGGTTCTACATAGTATTCAAATGGGTTAATTGACTCAATATAGTAGAGTTAAGTTGAGGATGTCTGATGATTCAGTGTGTATGTAAACTTGCATACTTTAAGAGTTAGATAGAGCCAAACCCAATCAAATTAACTGAATAATCTGAAGAAGTTGACTTTATTTATTTATTTATTTTACATTGTAACATTTCAGTGGTTAGATCATTAATGGTCAGTGTCTGATCCCCAGTGTATAGTTGGGGTGTCATTTTTTGGTTAATGGACAATTGCCATGTAAAAGTGAAATCCCGGTCGTAGGCCTTAAGGCCTTCCCATTGCTCGCCTTATTGTGATGTCAGTACACAAACAAAGACTGATTTGATGAACAGAGCTTCTGTTTGTTGTTAACAATAGTTCAGAACAGAAAACTGTCAAATCATTATTTGGACAAAAGTTTCTCTTAATACCAAGAAAGACACTTTGATGAACATGATGCTGAGAGTTGAAGAAAAATATACCCAAATACCCAACATTAAAACAGCTACTTTAAATTAAATATCTTTGTATGCATCTTTGTTAACTATTTGAAGATAAGTCTTTTGACATGCTATGTGTGTTTCTGTAGGTGATTCATTTAAAGGAACGTTTTGAGATTGTGTCTCTGGTGGGCACTCTGAACAAAGAAGCTCATCTGCATATCTCTCTGTCTGATAAAGATGGCAAAACCATTGGAGGCCATGTGCTGGGTGACCTGGAAGTGTTCACCACAGCGGAAGTGGTCATAGGAGAAGCCAATGACCTCAACTTTACCAGAGAAATGGACAGTAGGACTGGCTTCCCAGAGCTGGTCATTCAAAAGCGCCTGGAGCAGACTTAGCATGTACACATTCTAAACATTTCATGCTACTGTTATTATAAACATTACCTAACATGTCACCAACTGATTCACTACATTTGGTGTATGTAATTAACTACCATGGGGCTAATCTCTAATAAATGTGCTTGTGTCATTTCTTATTTATTACTCATGGTAAAAAGAAAATTGGTGAAAAATAACATTTATTTGACACTCATAAATGTTGTTGTACTAGAGCTGCCTTGGTCAGTTGTGAGGGTAATTATTGCAAAATGGCAGACCACATAACTTACAAAGCGAGGTGCTCAGGTGCGTAATCGTCTAACATCAAAATAATTTATTGCAGCGCTCACGACAGAGCTCAAAAATCAGTAATCAGTACATGAACTGTGTTCCTGGATCTTTGTGAAATGGATTTCCATGACTAAACACCTGCACATGAGATCACTATGCACAGTATTTGTGTGTGTGGAGTGATGTAAAGCTCACTGCAGCACTGGAAATGAGAGATTCACTATCTGGCAGTCTGATGGACGACTCTGAGCTACCAGACAGCATAGCACCAACAGTACAGTTTGGTGGTATGGGGATAATGATGGAGTGGGGCTGTTTTGCAGGGTTGGTCTAATAAAAAAAATACTAAACCTAGGCCTGTTGCTAGTTCTAAAACGGTAATCTTTTGACTTCATGCTGCTGAAACGGAGATGACAAAAGGTAGTTGGATTAGATGAGACATAACAGCAGGCGATTAGTTGGTAAATTTTATGCAGAAAGAAGGAGACAGTAATTTCAAACTGTTTGCTATTTATCAACTGTGATGAGGTTATGATTGTGTAATAAGCTGTATTCATATTAGATGCATACTTTAGCAGCAGGCCTTCGGCTCGGAATAGGCTCTTCAATCAGCATATTTTATAAATCTGGGGTTTTCATCGACAGCATCAGGATCGTTAAGCCCTTCATATCCATCACCAATCTGTCCCCTGTTTTACAATTATGTAATACATGAAAAAGAAGCAGTTACATAAAAGCAGACAGCGTGTTGGTTATTTCCCACTAAGCAGCTATTTGGAGTGACCTTCAATGACCTTTCGCTCTCAGTCTATACAAAAGGTTTGAGGAACAGCCTATTTATAATTAGTCCACTCCTGTGGTCTTTACCTGCCTTATAAAACTGAAGAAATATGTCATATCCAATGAAAGAACGCTGAGGACTGAATTGTGTGAAACATAAATGTGTGGTGGCTGATAAGTGTCGTGGCTGCGATGCCATTGTGGTCATTAAGATGAGAGTAGTGCTTAAAGAAGCTGCAGAGCAGCATGGACAGAAAGAATGTGTTTTGCCTAAAATCAGGCCAAAGACAAGGCCACAAACTGATGCTAATGAACGCTAGTGAGTTGAGTTTAACCTTGTTGGACATACTCAGCATTCAGCACTACACACACATTTACACAGCATGTGGAAAAGAGGCAGAAACTGTAAGTGGTTGACTGGAATGAGCTCTAGCATCACTTACCCATTCAGCAGAGTGGCCACTGGCTGGAATTTCAGGGTGCAGTAAAGCTCTCTCTCTCCCTCTCTCTCACACTCTCTCTCTCTCTCTCTCTGTCATTGTACTGTGTTGCCTGTGATGTCAGCACATTTTCAGGGTTATTTCTGGCATGCTTTTTTGTGTGTGTGTGTGTGTGTGTGTGTGTGTGTGTGTGTGTGTCTGTATGTATGGGTGCAAGTCCTTCAGTTTTATTTGATTAAAAAGTTTTGTGACAGATCTGTGATCCACCCCGTTTGAAGACCAATAATAATAATAATGATAAAAACAATAATAACAAAGTGAGACCAGGATTTGCATGGACTACTTATAAAATGTTTTTTGATTATTATATTAGTCAAAAAATTTAAATCAATGAAATCTAACAAACTAATAACATTGCTAAAGACCCAGCTTAGACAAATTGTCTACAAATGGAAAAAGTTCAGCACCTTCGCTCCTCTCTCTAAATGTGGGTATCCTGTTAAGCTCCCTTGACAAAGGTGAGAAGAGAAACATAAAAATTACAGAAGACTGTCCAAAACATTTTGTTCATGTGTCCACTGTAAGAAAAGTACTGAACAAGAGTATTTATTGAAGGATACAACACAGAACCCGCTGCTGTCCATAAACATCCCCTGCAGCCTATTTCAAAATTGCCTAAGACCACATAGATGTTCCACAGGGAAAATATTATATTGATATGAAAAAGTTTTTTTTGTGCATTTTAGTACAAATGCACAACAACATATATAGAGGACAAAGAACACTGCACACCAACACCACAAACTATGGTTTGGGGCCATATTGATTTCATCAATATGGGATCAAAGCATTTTACAGGTAAAAGCTGAAAAGACATTGGGTGATGCAGCAAACCAATGACCCATACAGTTTTAGTGCTTTGTAACTGTACTTACATAAATATAAGAATATGTACTTTACTTGAGTATTTCTGTTCAGACACACTGCTGTACGTGAATCTGAATCTGTGAAGCTTCAGTTGAAACTTTGTTTAATTTGATGAACCATGCAGATACTGTATATAACCTTTAACACACTCGTGATCTCTGCTTCTGCTGCCTGCCCTCGAACCACAGGTTAATTTGGCTTTCGCATGGCTGAGTTCTTTAAGAGTAATTGTGAAAGTCATGATGTTTAACAACCAAATGGGGTTCTCAACCTTGTAGGTGTCAGAGGTGTGCATCAGAGGTGTTTAAAGTTTAAAGTTGAGGATAACATAAAAACAAATGCATGCCCTTGGGAAGTTACCTTTGGGTTCATGCCTTGGCAGGTCAGAGCTGTTTTGGTGGCAGGCTGAGGAATAAAACATATCAGGCAGGTGGTCATTAAGTTCTGATTCATATTGTTTAAACCTATTAATTTAGCACCACCAAATGCTACTATATCTGCTCATATGTACAAAGTAAGTGAACCCTGGATAAATTGATTAAAAAAGAATGACTACTGATTAAAAGCAAATACATATACACCTGCTTGATATAGTTTAGGCCACCAAAACAACTCTGACCCACCAAAGAATGGACTCCACAAGAATTATAATGCATTCTTCCTATTGCCATTATTAAACATTCCTGTGACTTGTGCCTTGGGTACCTAATACCTTGATGCTGGTTTGTGTTTTTTCACTCCTTGGACCAGTATCGGTAGGTATTCATCACTGCTGACCAGAGGTACCCCTCAAACCCAGTGGTGTGGCCATTGCTCAGGTTTGCATAATTTGCTTTGAGATTGCAGATCTGCAGCCTTTTCACACTAGATCTAAAGAGAAAAATGTAAATGTTGATGAGAACTAAATGTCACAGTAAATCCTTAAAAACATTATAAAAAGAAGATGTAACATAATAAAAAATAAGTGTAGCTCTTCTATGTGAGTGGGGATTCTTAGTACAAATTAAGCTTCCCATTGAATCACCTCAAGTCAGCTTGAGGATGAAACTTGCTAACGAAATTAGCGATCAGCACTCACCCCCAGCACCTGCTCTCGATTACTGTCACCCCTCAGACATATGTTTTCAGATGCTGCCCTGTCATAGACAATGCTGGCGGCATGCAGGGGCCGTGTGAGGGGGGCATGTGTGTCTAATGAGTGCAGAGTCTACAGGTTTGTAGAGGGAAGCTAACAGGAAGCTGCCAGACACAGGCCTAAATGGAGCTCCCTCGAGTCGCCAACACAAAGCCTGTTCCTTCAGGCATCTTTAAGCTTTTGTTTGGGTTTGTTTGCTCAGCCTGTTGGCCGAGAGCGTTGGTGGTCTGCCCCGACCTCACATCCCCAACCCCCCTCAACTCCTTATCCTACACGTTGAGCTCAGAGAGAAATGTGCTGGGATAAATGAAAGGGCCAGCACTAATTCAGGAGCCGAATTGCAAAGAGACATTATGTTGTCTATGTTGAATATACAAAATGTCTATGTATATACAGGAGGATGTATATACAGTGGCATGCAAAAGTTTGGCCACCCCAAGTCAAATTTTCTGTTACTATGAACAGCTTAGCAAGTGAAACTTGACTTAAATCATGTTGCTTTTTTACTTTAAAATAACACCTTCAAAGTCATTGTTATACTTCATTGGCCTGTAAGCTAGTCACTGTGTACATTGTGTCCTGTAGTAGACCATGTCCTGCAGTCTTGCATAATGCTGCTTTAATTTTCAAAAGGTGTAAAGTCAAAGATTTAATCAATGTATTGAACATTTAAATAATGTCTTTCTATCTTTTGAAGTTTTAAAAAAAGAAAATGGAAAAGACCTGAATGGTCAGTACTAACACCCCCTTTGACAAGTATCACAACTAAGTGATTTTAGCTAGCTAAGACTCATTCAGTTCTTGTTTTGGGATCCCAAGTTTCCTTGCAAAAGGCTTCTAATTCTGTGAGATTCTTGGGCTGTGTTGCACTGTCTTTAAGGTCTATCCACAGATTTTCAGTGACATTTCTGTCAAGGGCCATGGCAAAATCTTCAACTTGCCCCTCTTATTGATGTCCAATGTGGATTTTGAGGAGTGTTTAGAATCTTTTTTGATAGATAATGTGATGTCTAAACTGGCTTTCAGAATGTGATGGTATTTACTGGTGTCAACAAGCCCAAATGATGATCTGTAGCTTGACAGGATTCTATCTGTACTGAATTTAGCCTGACATAGTATTGTCTTATTCCAACTGTTGCCCGAACTGTAAAACTGCAGCATTCTGACAACATTCTGACAAAATTCTTTCTGAGCCCAACTATGACACAACAAAAGAGTGAAAAGCTCACACAACCTGTTGCATATTAATCAAGCCTATTCACCCGGATTATTCAAATCAGTCAAGGTGCTTGTTGCTAGTGACCTATCAAAACGCTTTCTATAAAGCAGCCATAGTGCAGTGTAAAAGTGGGTCAGTAGGCAAACTGTAATGGAATGCTAGCTACCCCCCCCCCCCCCCCTCCCGCTCCATAAAGTTTAATCACCACAGTAATGGCCACTGGCTGTTCCACCACTGATGGACCATTACCATGCCCATGTCCATTTCATCTCTTCCTTTTACAACAATACAGTCTGACTGGCCATATGCCGCTTCCTCAGATAAATTAAATCTCTGACAATTCTCTCAATGAGCCACTTTAATGACGCTTGCTCACAGATATTAAGGGCTTCCCTCTTTTGATTCATTAATATAAATGTTGCTTCATATTATTGGTTTTATCATGTGGCAATTAGTTTCTTAATGTAATAATCAAATGACAATAATAAATGGACAAATCACCATTACCCCACAATAACAAACTTGGATGATGCTATACTATTATTTAACCAATAAATTGTAAAAGCAGAATGTTTAAAGTTGATTTGTTAAGGAAATAATAAAATACTGCGACAGCATGTACCTCCAGATATTCACATTTTGACTAATAAAATGTTCCTAACCTCACTCTTGATATTAGCAAACCTATCTTTTCTATCTCAGTGTTCAGTTCTATAACAGCTCTACTGCATTTGGAAGCCTGCACCACCCTGCAGTTTCACAGATTTAATCAGAAAAGCTGATCACAGTTCTCCCCAGCAAAATTGTTGATAAAGCTAATGACAGAGTATTGCACATTTTTGTAAGATATGATTTGTAAGACTTGTCAGTGTTACTGTGCGAGTGCATTTTTCTCCTTTGTGATGTTGACAAACACTGTCTGTTTTCTGATAGTGGTAAGAGAAAACTGGAAGTTAAAAGATAAATGTGGAAGAGTTATTAATTTTGTTTTGTTTGTTTTCAAAAAATATGACTGAGTAAGGTGAGCGGAATATAGCACTGTCTGTGATGTAACAGTTTGCTTTATGACGTAACCGCCTCCTTCAATGTGCCTGTCAATTGGAAGCATTCATCATCGTTTTTATGGTATGATTACTGTAGCACAGCTTCAGCTTGGATTTTTTTGGACCTTTTTCTTGTTTTTGCTGGGCAAAAAAAACATTGAAGGTCAATGAACGGCACAGAGCAGAAAACTTGACCTGAGCTGGAGAGCACACTAGTGAAAGCACCAAACTAAACAGTCTGGAGTGTGCGGTGAAAAGAAGTGGAGCTCCATTAACCATAACACAGTGGCTGACACTCCAGTTCACATAGTCTCCTCTGACAGTATTGGAATGGCAAGGCCAATTCTTTTGTTTTTTCTGTACGCTAAAGACATCGGGGTTTAATATCAAAAGATGAATATGACACAGTAGGTCAGATTTTCTGCTTTTATTTCCTGATACTTACATACAGATGTGTTAAACAACTTAGAACATGGCATCTTTTGTATGAACCCAGACATTTTATAAGTGAGCAAAAAAGGGGCGATTTTGAAGAAGACTTTGTTTACTAAGAGCTTTCCTGTTGCCTTAATATGAATGCGTCGGTCATGTTTGTAATTAGTGCCAGGTACTTCTTATGGTAAAGAGCAGAGTGAAGAGTTCCTGCCCACCTCTTCTCATCTATGATGGGTGGATTTTCTTCTTTTGTTTACTCTCGACATGCTCTTCAGTAATGCACGCTTCTCAGTGTCAAGTCAACTTTAGTCAAGCCCTATTATACCACATCCTAAAGCTGTTTATGAAATATGAAAATGTGTTTAGCAGTGTCATTGTTTACTCTCATGCCTCTTGAGATGGCGTGGGAGAGCTCTTAAGAACTTTTAGAATTTTAAACAAAAGGCAAAGATTAACAGAAGGATGTCAGACTAGATTTCATAAAAGAAGGTCAAAGAGAGGACAGACATCACTGACTTACACAATGTTACACATCTCTAATCTTTAGAAGAGTATGGTCATGGTGGTTAAGCAAAACCGAGGAGCAGAGGAGGATGGATTCCCCTTTTGAGTCTTGGTTTCTCTCAAGGTTTTTTCCTCTCAGTGTGAGTGAGTTTTTTATTTCTCTTGCCTTGCCTTGGCTTGCTTAGTAATAACTTGGACTTGGATCTGTGTAAAGCTGCAATGTGACAACACTGTTACCCAAAAAAGCACTGTTTTACTAAATGTAATTACATAATTTAATACATAGTAATACGTTCCTTTTCAATTTGCTCTTCATTCTTTATTCTTCTTATAAGCATCATTATAAGATGACATCCCATTTTGGCTTTCCCGTATTACTATAATAATGACAGGGTTGTGGGTTTGATACCCAGGCTTGGCAAGCTGCCACTGTTGGGCTCTTGAGCAAGGCCCTTCACTCTCCCGGATGCTCCTCGGATGCTGCAGCGATGGCTGCACTGGCTGACCTAGTAGTAGTACTTTATGTTAACCATTGTGTCACGGTATGTATTTTAAGGAGACTACTGTTGAAAGTTGATTGAATATATGATGCTTTACTTGATGAACTTTCTTGCTCGATTTGGAATTTGGATTAGAGGTCTGCAGAAGGCAGGTTTGCCTGTGATATTCCACATGTCCTGTGTGATCTGCAAAGTGATTAGTGGGCGAAATAACATTTGCAGCATTGCAGACATAGTGGGCAAATAGCCAACAGATTGCAGGTCAGGGCGGGTGGGTACAATCGCTCGCTGAGAGACCTGGGCCGAGTCAATAGGTTATTGGCTGCTTGTGGAAGCAGAGAGCATATGCATAATACATAAAGAATAATGACTGCAGGTGTGCTGCAGAGAAAAATACATATATTTAGTTAAATATCTTTTAAACATGCACGCAAATAATGAAGCAATGTAACCAACAATTTTTTTATGCACTATAACCATTTGCATTCTTAAAAAATATTGCAAGTCAAACAGCATGATGAGATTGATGAGATTTTTGAGGCCAGATGAACTCACGATAAGATGACATGACACATGGTTAAAGCTGATGGTCGTTAATGTTAAAAATCATGCCCAGACCTCTTAACAGCATGTGAAGTGAAAGGTTCCTAAATCTAGTCAATATGTCAAATATTTCTCATGGTGAGATAGTTGTATATCCTTATGTATATTCCTCTGGCAGATAATTGTCATAAGATCATTTTATGAAACATGTTGCGATGCATTGAATATCAGTCATACAACAGTTATATAATAATGAGAAATATTAAATATGAGGACAATATTTAAGATTCTTTCACTCTTCAAGATGCCATTTATTTAAATTAGAGAATATGCTAATGGGGAGTCTAACTTAAAGTTAAAATGAGGTTAGAAAAGCTCTCTAACTGCACACCAGCAAGGGATACCAAGTAAGTGTTTCTAATAAAGTGGCCAGTCGGTGTGAACAAAAACTCTTTATGACCTACCATTCCATTCAGGCTCAGGTCTGTTTTGATGATGATAGAAAGACCTTGTTCACCAAGGCCAACTGGCTTAAGCAGAAACCCTAGAGAAGAAAAGCTTCTGCAGCTGTAAGCTGCTCAAATAGGCTATTGTGCTTCCCATATGTAGGTCTATTTACTGGGCATACGGCAAGGTTTTACTATTGATGTTCAATATTGCTATTTGTGGCAGCACATCTATGGCTGTAGATGTGATACAAGAATGTATAGATTTGCGATGCTGGCATTCATACTAATATTCTTATGTGAAGAATTTAAAAGGTATGTATGGATTAAGGGAGAATATGTCCACCTCAGGAGCACATATATGTTTGCTGTTTGTGTTTAACACATAATCTTAACATATTTGCTCTGTCCACACTGAAGTGTGGCCCCTCTTAAGGAAGAATTCTGTGTTTAATGCCCTTTTCTGTCATCCTCTAGTTTGCACTGCCCTTTAAACTCATCACAAACATGTAGATAGAAGGGGGTGGGGGGTAGCAGCTGCTAGTTATTGACTTTAGCCTATCCATTAACTACATGAGTCAATGTGTGCATACATGCCCTAATAGGTTTACAAATGTAAACATTACATTACATGCTATTGCTGCTAAATGCTAATAGTGAAATACATTGACATGTGTCAATACCTTTTATTGTAAAGGTACCAGGTCAAATGTGTACAGTTCTATCATTCTGTTGGCTTCACTATCAGGTCAGTGTATGGCTATATATGTAACTGAAACAGTACACACAGACTATTATTAAACTGATACAGAAACAACTTCAACTTATTTTATATTTATTGGTTAAATCAAATGGTTGTGACATGAACGTCATGAAAGTCATTGACATGCTCTGTTCTACAGAAACAGTGGTGGTGAATGGAACCAGATGTCTAAGGAGTTAAAATGCCAATGGTGGTTTTGGATAGTAAATAAAATCACTATATTTGTATTGTAGTTATGGTGGCTTCTGGTTCCTGTAATCGCAACCACTGTAAAGAAATATGAGTAGATTTGTTTCTCTACAATAAACTATTTCTCAGTTGGTGAATATTTCACCAAGGACATTTTCAAGTGTGATGCTGTGACAACAATCTACAGACAATCTAGACCGCAAAAAGTTACTGGTATAAGTCAGCGTGCTTGCCATTGGGAGAATCCAACCCCAATTTCTCAAATGGAGGGTACTGAAGTTATTATTTATTATGCTATTACCAATATATGACTAAAGTTTTAATAAAGAAGATCCTGTACACTCCAATAAATTGCCATATAAATACATACCCCACCAATATAGGTGTACCTTTATAGTGTACTACTCTATAGTGTATATTTATAGTGTACATAAAAATAGACACCAATCATAAATCTCATAGTGTGAGAACAGTATGTGTTCATACATCTTACCATCTACTTTCAGCTCTCAGCTCAAAGACATTAAGTGTACAGTTGCTCAACACAACATACTGTATCATTTTAACTGTTTGACACTGTCTTCATTCCTGTCTCACAAAAACCAGCATGAGGTTTGAAAATGCCTAATGCACCAACAGAACACAATGCACTGAAGAGATAAAGTGTAAATTGACACATAACCCTCTAGAAATTATATGTTTCAGCTTGTCATTGCGTTGTCCAGAAGCCTCTTGTCGGAGGCACTTCTGCTGAAATAGAAAAGAAAAGCCAAATGGATTTGCTCTCCTGCGTCAGGTTAACACATTGCAACCAACTGAACCGGCCCAATGGCACCTTGAATCAGGCATTGCTGCAATGGCCGTGACTGTGCAGTGGAGTAAATGAGATTTTGGAGTGGGCAGCCACTCTTCTCTGCAATGTTTCAGTTCCTGATTCTCTGACCAAGAATCCATCCTGTACATGACTGCTATGGTTTCACAAAATATTTTCTGCTAATATTTATCATTTACATTTATATTTAAGGCAGTTAGCAGACACTCTTTTCCTAAGTGACTTACAAAAGTGCTTCAGAATTCACTATTTACTCAGAAAACATCCTTAGCTAGTTTGTATAGGCTAGAATTCAAAAGATACCTCAAGCTAGATGCTGCCAAATGCAAATGACAGTGTGTATACCTAGATACAAAATACTGTACTATACACTTTGTCTGAATATTTGTCAATTAAATAAGACATACGTACAATTGTAAGCCTTAATAATGTGTTAATAATAAAGTGCTGATTTAAATACTCTTGGAAGAGATGAGTCTCATCAAGACGCTTTTCTTTGCAATACTGTTTTCTACAATAGGTAAATTGTAGGTAAACTTTGCTGGGAGTAGCATGCTTTTATCTTATTATTCATTCTTATTTTAATGAAGAGGTTTTAGATTTTCACATGTAATGCTCCTGACACTGGGAGGGTGAGGGCTGACACGTCTTATCCGACACATGTGCGACCAGCCTCTTTTTGAACTGCCACGAATCAAACGTCACCGGACAACCGACACACTTGGAGGAAAGTGTCACTTAGCAGGCACCTGTACCAGCCAGAATCACACTGATGTGACGTGGGGAAAGAAATAGTCATCTACTCACCTGGAGAGGCCAACTGTGCTCTCTCTGGCTCTGGCTGTTCATAGCAGACAGCGTTACCCATGGCAATCCTTGGATCATGGTGGGACCACTGGACTACTCAGACCCTCCCCAGGATCTGTGTGTTTTAACTGCATGCTCAGGATTATCAAATTTGTACTTTGACACTTCATGTCACCTTCACCTAATAAATATTCCTATTCAATACTTTTAGCCTCTCTATAGACATGCTACATATTAGGTTCCTCACGAATCACACATCACACTAAAACAGACTTCCACAACAGTTAGCTATAAGCTAATGTACACTGGTTAAAATGAACCTCCGGACAACATCATGGTAATACGGCCTCAAAAAATAATTGAATCCCACTCAAGCTAGAGGCTAACAGGGGGAAAACGTGTTTGTTATTAAAATCCTTTATGCTGGATGCTCATTCTCTGCATTTCCATGCTAATGGGAGGCTAAGGGCTCTCACACTCGCGTATTAGTGGCCATATCAGGCCGCCTGCCAGTGTGGTATCTTGCTTTTAACAGAGTGCTTTCAATTCACATCAATTTAGCCCAATTAAACTGCTCTGCGTCCACCAAGAGTGCTTTAGAGCTGTGTTTCAACCCACCCCTTTCAATTAGGCTGAAGGAAAAAGATCCTAGTTTTAGCGATGCACTGAAATTTAGAGACATTCTCTGCTATCTGGCCACTTTATGCTATTGTTAGCTAGTTATGCTAGTTAGGACGTCATGCATATCCGTAAATGGACTTCTTTTAAACAATAAGTTGTGGCTCTGTCGTGTTTTGTTGAATAAAGGTAAAATGCAGTCACTACAGTTTTGGTCATAATTGAGCAACAAATATATACTGTCTGAGGATTTTGTAACCCTAGATCCTCTGTATATTGTGTACTTATTGTATACCTTTTTTTCAATTATGCTCCATTTAAAAGAAAACAGCACATAATTTGGGCATGTTTCATACCTTATATCTTTGTCCAGCTTTTTTTTTACAGTGTGTAACTCTGAAATGGAAGATATTGTTCAGACAGTGGCAAGGTAGCAATATCTGGTTGATAATAATAGAACTTTCAAATCTGATAAGACTTTTTTCCTCTTCTTATTTTTTAATTTTTCTTTTAAAAAGCCCTGCTGCACAATGTGGCCCTTGACAGAAAAAGGAATGCCTATGTCTGGCAATTCATTTTGAATAATACCTTGTAGTACATTGAATGTGATTGACTTACTGAACTAGTAACTGAAAGATAAGCATAAATAAAGAGCATAAAGAAATATGTTAGCCGTCTCAAACAGATATACAAATGTTATGACCCTGTGGTGGCCTTAATTATGAAGTCACAGTAACTCAAGACAGCTCCTTGTAGGCATTTCTGCAACACTTATGCATAATGGCAAAAAACACACAACAGAGGAACTTTATATTCAAGTTCAAGAGGCTTTGTTGTCTTTTCAACCAAGTACACAGTGAAGAGAAATAATGTTCTAGGCCCAAAAACACACAGCACTGTGTAAGACTACATAAAGAAGCAAAAACACAGATAACAAACAGAGAGAAAAGAAAGTGCAAATGATAAAAATGAAAGAGTTCACATAGGTATTTCACAGTCAGCACATATAGCACTGCAAGTACTAAGGTAGTATTTGTGTGTGAAACATTGTCTGTGAAAGCGAGGAGATAGATTGGGGGTGTGAAATGCTGTACAGCAAAATGCTGTTATTTTTATTTTATTAAATTATTACAATCAATAACCTTCAATAAGGATAAAAGTTCTGCAACAAACGCTGTCAAACACTGACCAAATAATAATGTGGGAGCATGAACACTGTGAACACAGCCAGCAAAGAGTCAGCACTTAGAACATGGTAACTTGCTCTTACAGCCTACAACACTGAGGCCAATCAACCATTCCATTTAATACAACTGCATACCATATCGGCATACCAATGGAAAAGATGTTTAGTGTTGTTACTTTTGTAACAAATGTTTGATTCTTGTCTAATGTCATAATTCAGGAACATCTGTAAAATAACAGTGCTTCTCTGCAGAAACTTTAATGAAAATTGTATATATTTGAATATATTTGTATAAATATATTGTTTTCCCACTGAATTTGAAGTACTTTTCAACTTACTTTGACATTTTTACAAACTTTTTTACAAACTAAATTTACCCTAAAAATAGAACAAAGAGGCATGCTTAATTACAGATAATTGTTGTAATTGTACATATATAGATAGTAATTTAAGAAAGCAGAAATGCTTTTCTGTAATACATAAATAGATGTAATGTGTAATTATTTATTGTCATAATACTTAATATTACAGTGGAAATGTTAATTTACTTTAAATTTCTACAAGATTTTGTTCATATTTATAAAAAAGAATACTACTTTTAAAAGTTATTTTCCATGAAATTAGGATTATTTTTACAGAGTGAAGAGATAGTCGTGCCATCAGCAACCTTAATGATGAGATTCTAACTGTACTTTTAAGCGCAATCATGAGTCAGCTGAATGAACAGCAATGGACTTTAACACATGTGTCCCAATCAAGGTGTGATGGAAATGGTGTATCCGCTGAATGGTTTACGATACGCATACTGCAGTGGCCGCAGTGGAGGGGCAGATAGTTCTCAATGTGCCTCATGACAAGCCTCTCGAAGCACTTCATGTTGTTGGGTGAGTGCAACAGTACAATAAAAAGGACACTGAAGTCTTTGGAACAGGGATAAGAGTGGTGGTCTTGAAGATGTTGAAGATATCAGTGAGAGTATCTGCAAGCTGGGCAGATGTACATCAGGGACATATAGAGAGAAACTTGAGTTTTCTTTTGTGGAGCTATTGTCTAATAATTCTGCTCACAAACATCCATTGAGGGATCCACTAAATCAGTGACTGGGATCTAAAATCAGCAATGCCAATAAATAATATATGCCAATTTATATGCCAATAATACCAATATATATATCAATATATATAAATATATATATATATTAAATTAGAGATATCCTCCATTCCTACCTACGTTTCTACATACATCAGACCAAGCAGTGAGACCTTGAAATCTTGTGACCTTGTTAACTTAATTGTTCTGTGTAATGTTTTCAACCAGTTATGATACGTTTTCAGATACATTTTTCCTTTGGTGATCATGAAAGTACATCCTCCATCCACCCTTCCTCTTATATTTATACTTGTTACAACAGATTGTACATTGTAAATAACCTAAATAATACATTATCATTCATTAGTAAACATTATCATAACTCATTCATATCACTATACCCACATTTAACCACTTCCAAAGCTCTCATAGATGAAGTTCAGTTCATTTTTTGCAGTTATCATACAACACATGGTTTATCTAGTCAGTCCTTCGTTACGGTAAATCAGGTGAGCTGCTGGTGGACATTTACATTTACATTTACATTTATGGCATTTAGCAGACGCTCTTATCCAGAGCGACTTACAAGGTTGCACGTATTACAGGGGTGGGCCAATGGAGTGTTAGGAGTCTTGCCCAGGGACTCTTATTGGTGTAGCGCAGCATAGTCACCCAGACCGGGAATCGAACCCTGGTCTCCCACATGGTGTTGTTGTAACGCAATGGTAGGTGGTGGTGTTATCTGTTGCGCCACACCAACCACACCAACTCAACAAATTTATACAGTGACTGGAGTTCACAGTCGAATCAGCAACCAAACCTGTGTTCGTATTACTGTGTAACCGTGTAACTGTACATCTGTGTAACAACTGCACATACATTAAATTGACACAATAGCAAAAAAAACAACAAAAAACAAATATGACATATATCTACCATTTTGAAATGTGAGGTTTTGTAATAAAAGACATATTTCATCAAGCTGTCACTTGAAAATTACTTCAAAGAGAATGCCCATCTTATTATTTTTAACCGCTAAAGCCCTGAGCAAATGCATCCATGATACTCAAAAGTGGATAGAGCTATAAGCTAGGTAATTTGCAAGCTTATTGTGAGTCAGAGAGAAGCTTTTTTTAGCTTCATTTGTCATATTCTGGGGACAAACTCCTTATTGAGACCGTTGTCTTGTACCATCATCAAATATCAAATTATTAAATGATGGACCATAAAAGACATATTTTGATTTTAGAAAATGTTCATGTGAGCCATCTAGTCAATTATTGGTTTTTAGCACACTGTTATATGAAGCACTTTAACCATCAGTTGTCATCAACATGTATTCTATTTTTAAATCTAATAACATATCAAAACAGGCTTTAACAGAAGGAAATTTTAGAAATAGAAATTTCTACTGACTGTTTAATGCTGTCCAGCAGTAAGCATGGTAATGGTCAAATAGACCCTGTGGCTAGACAATAGGCTTCAGCAGATGTGAATATTGGGAAGGTGTAACTAGCCTGCACTAGCACGTCATTATAATATACTTACCATGATAAAAGGACATGCTTTAAACATGCAAAGAAAAATATAGGAGATGAAATAGCATATCTTAGGATGTGCAGGAACCTCTACACTGATAGCTAAGCTAACCGTAATTGTGTATGAATGTCGGCCTGCCCCGGTTCTCATTCTCTTTGCTAAACAAAGCAGACTTAAAGAGGTTCCTCCTCAAAGACATCCTCAAAGAGGCCTGTGGTTCAAGACCCTGGCTCAGCCTCGGAGGTGTAAATTGATCTTTTGTGCTGTCGGAATTCATCTTAAGCTTTTCATGTTGAGGCATCCCAAACTTTTTGGACACACAGGCCTGCTAATCAAGGGATCGAAGAGAAGAGTGGTAATAGTGGCCCAATAATGGTTTTCCAGAAGCTTGTTAGAAACAGTATTACTCCCTTGACAAACGTGTGTGCTCAGGGAGAGGACAGGGAGAGTCTCAAACCTCAAATGGAATGTGAAAACATGGATTGAACGTATGATCTTTTGAGATAAGCTTGAAAGCCTTCACTCCTATTTTAGATGATGCCACCTCCTGTAAAAAGGACAGAAATCCTTCCCCTCGTAAAACTAACACCTCCCCTCTTCATGTTATTTAAGTTAACGTCATTATATCGTGCATATTTTTTACTTATTTTAGTCCTAAAGAATTTTGTACATACAATTTTATTACAGAATGTTGTATTATATTTTAACATTGCTAACTTTACCACCAGAAAATCTTCAGAGCAAATTGTTGGTCAGAGAACATAGACCAGGACTTTAAATACATCTTGTGTTCTGTCCTGTTGACACTTCTTTACCCACCTTTCCATTTGGTCTTGGGCTGAATTTGCCAAAATGGCCTAACTTGGCCACGTTTGCAGTTATTTCATTTGTTAATTTCTTTCCGGACAGCGAAATAGCTGATTTCTACTTGTTCTGAAAACTATTTGCATCTACAACTTTCTAAAGGCCTCAGAGAGCTCTTTGATCAGAGAGATCTTTGGACTTTCTATCATATCTTTGATGACTTTTACCCTAGCCTGCTTCTCTAACCATTAGACATCTGATCCATCCAATATTCTGCTTCACATACTAGCAGTGCAGAAGTGAGACAATGTGATAACTAAAAGTGTTAATACAAAACTTACATTATTAAATGATTAAAAATATTAATAATAACCCTCATTGCAATGCAATTTTATTAGCAAAATGTAAAAATGTTCAGCTGTTTGTTATCAACCAATCAAACACGAAGCTAACACTGTTACCTGTTACCTGTTATCTGGCAGTGTGCCTGAGGAAACTTAGCCCAAGATCTTAACAAGATTTCCTATGGGGTTCAAGTCAGGTGACTGTAACGGCCACTCCAGAATCTTCCAGGGCGTCCTCTAAAACCCAGTCTTGGTAGACTTTGCTTGGGATAATGGGATAATGTTCTTTACATTGTTGTCCTTTGCATTGTGTCAAGATTTCCTGATGAATGGACCAATAGAAATGTTCCAAAATTAACTGCACTCATTTTTTTTTATACCATTACAGTTAAGACTGATTTGTATTTCTCCTGAGTTGCATTCAAAGGGTATTGTACAACTGTGATAATATGCTATATCCCAAAGACTAAACACACTCAGTGATCTAAAATGCTAAGGAATAATTTGGCCAAATTAATTCCATTTGCTGTGAATATCTGTAGTTAATTCAATTTAATTTAATTTAGAGCAGTCGCATGTTGTTTTATGCAATTCCATTCAATATAATTCAGTCATTATCCCTAAATATTTACCTTAATCCTGTCAAATCAAAGTTATTGCTGGAGGGAGAAAATTAATAATATTAATTAAATTATATGAATAACTTATAGTTCGCTGAAATTGTCAGTAGATACCACATTTGTGTAGCTTGAAGTAGAAGAATACATTTTTTTAAATTTGACTTAAATGTATTGTCGCAGATAGAAAAATATTCTTTACAGTTTTCCTGTATGTTTATCAACATTTGACATCTTAATAAATTATTTAAAAAAAAACAAGCTGTACAAGTAAATAGAAATAAATGGCATTCACTGCCTTTTGCTGGGTCTTCTGCTTTGCAGCCAGAAGCAGTAGACTGAGGCAAAGTGACAACGGGTTTGCCATGTTGAGCGAATGCATTTATGCTCCTTTGTGAAAGAGCTCATTATGTACAGGGCCGATTCATTAAGTAATTGGTCTCCAGTTGTTTACATGAGTATTAAGGTTGTTCATTCAGAAGCCTTTGAGAGACACATTGTCCCAGTGTTACACGTTATGAATACAGAATGAGGGTCTGGACCTAAATTCACAAAGCGTGCTGGCTGTTTCAGGGTCAGCACAGCTTCTTCATACATGTTGACTGAGATCAAAACAAATGATAGGAATTCTGATCCCAGATCTACTCTCCTATCCTGAGATGTTTCCTGAATGTTGCCTACAGTCTGTGAACACTCATTGGCCAATTGCAGTGCTCCAGTGAATGGCAGTGGAAGAGTATTGAGAGCTGGGCTGCATTGTAATGAATTCATGGCAAATAAAGCTCGCAGATTTAATGCATTCAGCCTGCACAAAACAGTGGCCATTAGCACATTTATCTGTGCTCATTTCTCTATTATGGCCTTGAAAATGAGAAATTGATATTTCTTTTCCTTTTTGCCCCCTTTTTTTCTAAATCCTGGAACACTGACTGGTAATTAGAGACTGGAGCTGAATGCAGTGGGATGAGTGTAGGGAGAAATTGATGAAAATTGATGTAAAACTGTCAGTGAACTTGCTTCAACTGTAGCTCTCACACAAAACAGAATGAACCAGTCGAAATCTTTCAAATCTTTGACATACTAGCCTGAACCCACTGAACACAAAAAGATTTCAAAGTTACCAAATATTTTATTGTAATGAGAGATGAGCAAAAAATATTATCTAGGTTTATTCTGTTCCATAAACAAAATTAGCGTATTTGTATTTTTCCTAAGTAGTATTTATTTTTTTCTACTCATTATAAGTAAAGAAAGCAATCTACTGTTTAGCTAGTTCAATTTTAATGCATTAAGTTCCTATCTCCTTTTCTGTGTTTAGTTCGGTTCTGTGGTGTTTGTTCAGATCCTGAACTGATTTACTCTGGAGCTTAAGAGTTTTGTTTCTCAGAAGAAATAAATAAAAAAAAAAGAAATAAAATAAAGAACAAAGAAAAGAAAAAAGTGTAACAGACTTCAGTTTCTGAGAGAAACTAGATGGACTAAGAATTTCCACTGCAGGTCTAGAAGATGCTTAGTCCTTAGTTTTGAGCTGCTACTTTTATACTTCTACTCAATCTGTTTTTGTTTTTTGTTATTTTGACTTTTTTCCTGCAGTCTTTTCACTGGCAAAACAAAACTTTTATCTCCTTAGTGTACTCTACACACTTTTGTAAAAATTACAAAAATTTGACTACAATAAGACTGGGTGGAATATACATCAGCCGACAGTGCTATTAGACATTTACCAGCTGAAGCCACAAGGGGACAGTCAAACTTTGAGTGGATAAACTCAGCACACTTTAAGACTGGTCTTACCATTTCACTCATGCAGTTTTTTAAAGCCAATCATTTGCTCTTGTGCTGACACATATCTCTGTCAATTTAAACATTTCAAGCTACTGCAATGGTTCCTTGGCACATTTTGAAGTACTTCATAAAAAGATCCAGTTTTTCAGCTAATATGTATATATGCTGTATGTAAGTATGCTGTTCTATAGCAATTTTCAGCTTTAACAGAAGGTATTCTCTGATAGCCTCCAAACCATGAGATAAATGGTTGATTTCCATAGCTCGAGCCTTTCATCTGCCATTATGAGGCACAAATAAAATAAAATAATAAAATACAATACAATTGCCCACATATTTTATTGAGCGAGTTAAAAGTGACAAGGAAACATTTAAGGCTATAAACAGTGTTAATGTTGTTAACAAATTACATATCCCCTGTTCCTGTTTTAATTTTAGATAGCTACTTCAACAGTATTACATCAAATTTAACCCAGGTTTTGTTGTAGATATTCCTTGAACAGATCATCTCTAAAAAGAACATCATGCTTTTAGAGGTTATAACACATCAGTCGTGGCTGGTGCACAGTTTTAGTATTGTGTGGGTACTGTCATTGCAAAACATGTTACAATTAACATGATTGTTAGAGATTGCATCTCACCAGTATTCACACTTTAAGAATCCATCATTGACTTAAAGTGGCACTTTGGCCAAAATGAAAAATGGAACCATCACTTTCTCTGTTGTAAACACGTGCATCACATGGTGGTCCCACAGTAGTCCTCCAAGTGAGATTTTCTAGTTTAATAACTTGGAAAACAAAAATTCTGATAATGCATCTTGAAGGTGGGTGAAGTTTTTTAAAAACTACCAGCACTTATTTGTGGGGCAGTCTCTTGCTTTACAATGCTTTAGCCACTAGCCAGCTAATGCAGAAGAAATCAGTATCAGTGGCTATGCTAGTCACCGAAGTTTGTAAAAGTAACATAGAGAGAGTGCACACTGTTCACTTATGAAGAGAGAATGAAGACATGAACTGATCTCTTCATATGCATCAAGCACATCAAAACCTCTGCATAGAAATGGGTCTCATACCAAGAAGCTCATATATAACCTCGTGCTTGTTAACAAATCATCAGCTTACTGCTAGGAATGTAGTAAATTCGCATTAGCCCTGTATTCACTACACGACCATGCCACTGATCTGCACATGAACTGTCTGTCTGATTTAATTGGCATACCTGTGAAATAAGATGAGTGGTAAAAATGTAAGTGACATTCTTTCTATGAAAAAACACAATAAACGAGACTTTTTCCTGTCTGAAAACATCAAACACACAAAGAGGATGTAAATAATAGTGAAATGTAGAACCTCAAAACAGAGATTTAATAGAAAATGTACTGGATTTGTAAGGTTTTCATGACATTTGCAAAATACCTTGCAGCTGTGCACATAAGCTTTGAGCTTTGGAAGGTGTATTTTTAATCTCATGCATTGGAGGTCTCTGAACTAGAGAGGCCTGTGCTTGTGTATGACCTGTCAGCTGTAACTGCTGACTGTGCGACTGTACTCCCCCGTCATGTCCACAAGTGATCTGTCAAATCATCCAGTCAGGTTATTCTGAAACTGACGTATAAAGACCTTGGACTGAAAAAGACCACCAGCCTCACTTACACAGCCTCACTCCAGACTCTTTTACACAGATTCCCTCTCTGCTCTGTCAGCTTTATACTTCACTGATAAAGTTTGGTTTTGAAGTTCAGTGGTTTTACATTGTTTCTAAGTAACAAGTTTCAGGCTTTTAAAAACACAATCAGTTGTTCATCATTGCACAAAGCTAGCTGTGTCTCTGTTTATGACATAAAATGTGTAAAAGCAGGTGTATGCCCCTGACACAAACATGTGTCTCCAAAGTGGTAGTTTTAAAGAAAAGGGTAAAACATTCTTAATGTAATTAACAATAATATAAAGAGATTTTACTAAAGAGAGATTAACCATATTTATTTATATGAATTATGAATTCATGTGTAAAAGTGATGTAAAAATATGAAAAACAAACCCATTGTAAATAGAATATGTGATGTTTGATGATTTATGATGACATATGATGTTTCTACAGGCAAAGCACGCTTATTGTATGAATAGGTAACCACCAAAGTCAAGTTTAAGCCAAGATATTATACATTTTCCATACCAGCATCATAGACAGACAGACAGACAGACAGACAGATAGATAGAGAGCACTGTAGATAGATAGATAGATAGATAGATAGATAGATAGATGGATGGATGGACGGACGGACGGACGGACGGACGGACGGACAGACAGACAGACAGATAGATAGATAGATAGATAGATAGATAGATAGATAGATAGATAGATAGATGTTTGTGGATGCATTCAGCTACTTTAAGTTACACCTATTGCTGACACAAATGTGCAAATGCACACACATCTTGTCTAGTACCTGTAGAGAAGTACAGCCAATATAATAGGACTCTCTGGAGCAGACAGACCTTTTGGCACCATTTTTTCAATTGCCTTGATTTCAGAAGAAACAATGAATAAACTTCTGCCCAAATATAGACAGGTAATATAGACAGACAGACGGGTAATATGAACACAGTGCACATTGTTCACTTACAGAGATGCTGATTTCTACAATGATCGGCTAATTTGGGTAAATGTATGTGGGTAGACAAGTAGTTGTAGGTGTTTTATGTCTATAAAGAGGGTAAGAGGGTAAGATCTCGCAATGTCTAATGAAATAATTGGTGAGCTTGATGAATGTGTCACGGCAGGCACGTCTTTCAGGCTGTGGGGGGCGCTCTGTTCTCGGGGAGAGTCCGCTGATGCTCCTCGTGAACCGGAATAAACCCAGGCTGTGTTTGAACTGTAGCTCTTGAGCTAAGCACGCCGCTTCGCTGCGCTACAGACTCTCACTCCTCACGAGCTGGTTTTAAATTTCAACACGATTGTTTTAAAGCCCCCGTTCAGTTTATTCGTTCGTTTTTAGCGAGGAGATGGGAGTGCCCGCGTTTTTCCGCTGGCTGAGTCGAAAATATCCGTCTATAATTGTCCACTGTGTGGAGGAGAAGGTAAGCTAAGCTAATGCTGTTGCTAGTAATAACGCCACTAAAGCTAAACGCCATCAGAAGCAAATCTAGCGAGACTAGGCTGATGTCGTATCTGAGAATTTCACGCTCACTTTAACAAACACCTAAGCGACATGCCAACATACATTTCGGTAGACTCATAAGCCATGATTAAACCAGTTAGCTGGACCGTTAATTCAACGGGCTAATTCGCGTTTCTGTTTGCTAGCGGATGACGACTGCCGTCTCTTACACAACTAAACTAAGCTAGCTACTCTCTAGCTAACGGTAGGGGGGGGGGGGGACTCGCTTTATTTATTTATTTAGTGATGAAAAACTTGAGATGTGAGAAGTAATCCGAGGAAAAACCTAGCTAATAAAACCCACCTACGATAAATTGTGCTTCAGAAGTATTGATGATTTTTTTTTTTTTTATGCGAGTAATCAATTTCTCCGCGTGTCATTGTATCTATAATAGCTACGTTCCCGTCCCCGCGGTGCCACCAGAGAGCACACCAGCATGTAGTAGCATGTAGCTGCTGATCCAGAGGTGCACTGATCTGAGCCACATCTCCATAATTGTATCTGCAGATACCAAATAGTCCAAATGTACACTACTTTTGTAGTCAAATATTGCTTCAGTCCAAACGTCTTTTTTTAAAGCAATATTCTGCCAAGACTGATATGATTCCTAGTATGGTTGTAGCTAGATATGTCCCTAAAGTGAAAAGTGCATCCAAGTACCCTAGGCTTCCCCTCAGTGAATTAACATGGGAACTAAACCCAGTCATGAAGGCTTTTGAAATGTTAATCAGTAGAAGAAACATCAAGTCAAGTCAAGTGGGTTTTATTGTCATTTCAACTACATACAGAGTACACAGTGAAACGAAACAACGTTCCTCCAGGACCATGGTGCAACATAGACAGTGCATACAAAACACAAGTGCAACACAAACAAACAAGTGCGGACAGACAACACAACACAGTACAGACCAGAGAATAATAAATAATGACGGTAGTGTGCAAGTTGTGCAATGTGCAATAAATAGAGTCCATGTCTCCCATTAGGTTCACAGGTGGTTACATCCCTTATTGGTGAGCATAATAAATATTTTAAACTTTGATGGGTGTTCATTAAATGTGACTTATGGCATAGTTAAAGCCAAAAATCACGTGTTTTCCTTTCCCTTTACCCTAGATGTAGTCAACCAATGAAGTCATGCTTGCTATGTCATGTTACAGGGGTTCCAGGTTGTAGGATTAAAAGTCTTGTCCTTGGACTCTTATTGCTATAACATGGTGTTTGTTTCTGTTAGGGGGCATAATCTGCCATAAGGCTGAGTTAAATTACTGTCTTAGTTTCTAAGATTAGTTTTGGTTTTAGAAAAGGCTGAACAGTTTCAGCAGTTGCCCTATTTGATCTATGTGCTCTTCACTTTGGTTTTCCCTTTGTCTCACTCCTTTAAATCGCACGCATAAGCATACAATTCTTTTTTTCTTAAAAGAGCCTTTGATGCCCCTCTCTGCTTTGCTTTACATTGTTGCAGTGGAAAAGTGTCTAACGTTGGCTTATGTTTTTAGTCTAAGGAATGCAATGGAGTTCGAATTCCAGTTGACACCAGTAAACCCAACCCAAACGAGGTGGAGTTTGACAACCTCTATTTGGACATGAATGGCATCATCCACCCTTGCACACATCCTGAAGACAAGTGAGTATTTGAATTTGTGAATAGTGTAAAATGGTGTTTTGTGGACTTTGGCCTTTATTTTTTGCTGCTTGTACTTCCGTCAGGCCAGCACCCAAAAATGAAGATGAAATGATGGTTGCCATTTTCGAATACATTGATCGGCTCTTCAACATTGTTCGTCCAAGAAGAGTTCTTTACATGGCAATTGATGGAGTTGTAAGCTTTTATGATCTCATTTGTAGCTTTGTCATGAGTAAACATGCTGTATTTTGTGTGTAAAAGCTGATTGCTTTACATGTTGTTTTTGTAAGGCTCCTCGTGCCAAAATGAACCAGCAGCGGTCCAGGCGATTCCGAGCCTCCAAAGAAGGGGTGGAGCTTGCTGACGAAAAACAGAGGATGAGAGAGGAGATTTTTCAGAGGGGTAGGCTTATGGTTTGGGTTTCTTAAGTGTTGCCTCATTGCACTACTAACAGCTTTTACATTATTGTACAAATACATTTCAAAGCTAATAAGGTATAGACACATGACAAAGGGTAATTAAAAAAATAATAAAAATAACATGATATTTAAAGTTGTTTTTTTTCTCGATACACTATATTGCATGTAATTACAGACTAAAAACATCAGTAGCGACAGATTCTTATAAACTACTATTCAGATCCTCTCCCGTACTGAATACAGTGATTTATATTCAACATCTGCTGAACTTCATCAAATCAACCAGTCTAATTACACTGTTAGTAATAAAACCTGCAGCTGATCAGTGTAAGTATTAACAGTATGCTCAGTATGCTTAAAAAAAAAAGCATATTGTGTATCACGATAACAGAATTTATCACAATACAATATAATACAGACAATATCCTCAAATACTGCATGTTTGGTGGTAATTTGGCAGGGACGGTTGTCTATTCCACACTTTGTGTATGGTTAAATGGTTTTAATTGGTGCATTTGAAACTAAAAGCAGTTCTCCATTTAAAGGAGGGTACCTGCCACCTGAGGAAATCAAAGAACGATTTGACAGCAATTGCATCACTCCAGTAAGTCTGCTAAATCCTCATTTTAATTATTTGGTGTAATGTTAGACAACCTGTATTTGCATACATCAAATTTAGTTGTATATGTATGTGGATTTTTAGTAAAGGAGGAGATTTTGCACTTTATAATTCAGTTTATGCTGCTTTTTAAACTGGACTACATTATGGAGTGTCACTTATTTTTGTTTTGTTTAAAGGGCACAGAGTTCATGGACAACTTGGCCAAGTGCTTGCGATATTATATTGCAGATAGGTTGTCCAATGATCCTGGATGGCGTACAATCACAGTAGGTTATACAGCACTTACAGGCTGAATTTGATATTCAAATTTTTAGTCCTTGGATACATCTGGTTTGGAGTTTGTCATCTGTTAAATAAGAGTGACATTTTGGCTGTTTGTGCACTTTAATTTAATCTCATTTGTAGGTCTTTCTGTCTGATGCCAGTGTTCCTGGAGAAGGGGAACATAAGATCATGGATTTTATCAGGAGACAGAGAGGTACGCTCCTTAACCATGTACACAGGTCAAAGACACTTGCTTAGTCATAAGTGTGTGTGTGTGTGTGTGTATATATATATATACATACACACACACACACTCCCATTCACATAAAATAAAAGGCTTCCTAACATTACATTTCTAAATAAGATCATTGCCATTTTCTCTCAAAAAACAGAATCGCTCTAATTATGCAGACCGTAAACTCTTTCATAGAGCAGCCAGTAACAAATGCTAGTGTTAGCTAGCCAGTTTAGCTGGTCAAAGGCTTGCTAACATTACAAATAAGAATGCAGATAGGCCAGTAACAAATGAGTTGAAAGGGAGAAATTCCGTTCTCTGAGATGGCATGCAGCTACAGGTTGGAGGTTTGTAATCCTTGTTCTTGTGCATTTGCTGATGTCTGCCTGTAGAATGACAAAATGGACGCAAGGGATGCTCTAACAACCAGACCAATGACTGTATACAGTCATTGAGCCAGACTTATGGAGCTGCTCACAGTGTTGCCTGTAGGAATTGTTTAAATATCGGCCGATATTGATTATCTAAAAAATGCCCAAAATCGACCTGATTAATCGATCATCAATAACGTCAGATCTTCACAGATGTCGCCAAGCTCACACACAGGATTTAGAAAAATATAACCTCTTGTGTGATTCAGCATAATCTTGCACATGCATGCAAACCCATGTGGAAACTGCACACCTGCTTGCCCTTGAAGCACTAAGGATATAGACACTTATGCCTTTCCTAGCGCTCTGCGGATGTAGCTTTCGTTTCTGGAGTCCATGGCGCATTGCTCTCTTTACCATTTTTCAGCTAGGCTGCTATTGACTCTAGCACACCCACTCCCAGATTTTGTTGCTAATCCTCACACTACAGGAGTTGCCATGGATTTAATTGTGTAAATTGTATAAACTGTAAGAGGTGTGGCTTCAAGTAAATGTTTTTTACTGGCCATATTAATCTGCAAATCTGATCATATTGAAACAACTCTTTCCCTAATAACTGCTCACCCAACATTTCCTCTGCTCCCTATTCAACTTTCATGTTCTTCAGTATTAGTTAGGTACTAATAAGAAGGAATAGGGAGGACGTGTTTAAAAAAAAAAAAAAAAAAAAAAAAAAAAGGTTTCCAACAGCATAATGATTTTGTTACTGCCAATGCCATTTTGGCATAGACCATGATCACTGGCTGTGTCTAATGTTTTTTTTTGTTTGTTTCTTTCTTCTTTTCCCCAGCTCAACCAAACCATGACCCAAATACACATCATTGTCTCTGTGGTGCTGATGGTAAGTGAATTATTATGTTTTTTTATTCTTTATCTACATCCCTTTTGTCTTTCAAGAGTTAAAACTTATGAGCTGGTGTTTTTTAATGAATGGAAATTCATCCTCAAATGTGCCTCAGTTCTGTTCCGCACTGGAGGTAAATTGCAGTAATACGCTTGCTGATGCTCAAGAGGGATTTATAGAACTGGTTTAGTAATGGGTGGAACAGTCTGACTAAACCACTGTGAATAGGAGCAATTACTGTGGACATGTAGTATAAAGACTAGCAATTGATGACTTGTGGTGGACAAATGAGGAACAATTTTTCTCTTGGTGGTCTATGAGTGGAGCTTGGGGTTTTTACTCCTTTTAGCAACTCTAAAGTATCCCTACTAAAGCTGCCTTTGTGTGCATGCATAATGGTATTCATTGTGTGTAATACATGTTACCAGGGCTCTCATTAATTTTTAATGTGTTCATACTTGTATTCAACAACTGAGTGTGTGTGTGCTCCATAATGCAAAATATTGGATTTACTACTTGCTGCCATTGTATGTAGCTTTGTGGTAAAATCTTCAGCAGATAAACTATTACAACCATGTACTACATGTGTGTTTTTAATAAAATTATTTTTTTAATGATTTGTCCACTTTAAATCTTTTATTGAAGCTTCAAAAAGTACATATCAACCCCCTCAATGCAATATCTGTTGCATGGTGTCGCTGTGCTGATGAGAGATTGAGAATGTGTTGACATTTTATGCCAGTAAGGCTTGCCTTTAAATAGCTGCTTTCTTGTCTTCATTAGCTGATCTGATTATGTTGGGCCTGGCCACACATGAGCCCAACTTTACCATTATCCGTGAAGAGTTCAAGCCCAACAAACCTAGACCATGTGGTCTTTGTGGACAAATTGGCCATGAGCTTAAAGACTGCCAGGGAGTTGCCAGAGAGAAGAAAGGAGAGGTATTACAGTTGTCATTAAACTTGCTATTTGACACTCAAAATCAATGCTCTTGCATTATTTATCTAATTGGTTAAATATCTTTTTACCTTGCTTTTCCAGCATGATGAATTTGCAGACACAATCCCAGTGTCTGAACAGGAATTTATATTCATTAGACTGTCTGTTCTAAGAGAGGTGAGTTTATATACAAGTGCAAGTGTTGTAGTGTCAGTGAATTGACGTTAATACCCAGTCATGCAAACTGACTGGTTTAATGTAGCCTTTTTTTCCCAGCTGAGCTTCTGCTCATGCCTTTAATTTAATTTGTTAATTTGTCCTTGAATCATTTTGTTGTTGCTCTGGCCATTGATGGTTGTTGCTCCTTTTTAGTATCTGGAACGAGAGCTGACTATGGCCAGCCTGCCTTTTCCCTTCTGCTTTGAGAGGAGTGTGGATGACTGGGTCTTCATGTGCTTCTTTGTGGGAAATGATTTCCTGCCCCATTTACCCTCTTTAGAAATCAGGTATGTCAAAATGACGACCTGCTGCTGTGGTGTACACTGTGTTGGGAGTGTTTTACAAGAAACAGTGTTCTGGAGTATGGTAGTTGTGTAGAATAGATATTAGATAAATTAAATATAAATAGATAGTAGAGAAATTCACTGCGTAGTATGTGAGTAGAATGGACCTTTATTTGAAATGTTTCAGTAAATAGTCGATTTGATGCATCATTGTTCATTTGCACACTCAAATTTCCACCCTTTCTTTTCAGTTTGTCTTCACATTTCTGGTATATAAAGGTTTTGAAGGCGTTTTTCTTATTTAATAATCCACGATGTGGGATGTGCTGCTCAACCACCTTCTGTAGTCCTTCAGATTTGATTGCTTTCAGATTCCTTCCCTCATCTCGTGTGTGTGTGTGTGTGTGTGTGTGTGTGTGTGTGTGTGTGTGTGTGTGTGTGTGTGTGTGTGTTTGCTTCTCAGGGAGGGTGCCATTGATCGACTTGTGTCCATTTACAAAGATGTTGTGCATAAGACTGGGGTAATTAACACATTCTTGTGCATTTCTGTTGCTTGGTCATGCCCACTCTCTCAGCATGGTAAATAAATAGTATGTGAATGGTGGTTTCTTGTAGGGTTACCTCACTGAGAATGGCTTTGTCAACCTGGAGCGGGTAGAGCTCATAATGCAGGCTGTTGGAGTTGCTGAAGACAACATCTTCAAGAAACGCAAAGATGATGAGGCATGTTTCTTTTGACTAAGTACAAGCAGTTGTGTTGAAACTGGTAAAATGCACTTTAAAGGCATGCAGCAGTTAATGCTGTGTTCTGTTCATTGACAAGTTTGTCTGCAACTTGACTAAAATAACTTACTTTTCCTGCAGGAGAATTTTAAAAGGAGAATGAAGGAGAAGAAGAAACGATTGAAAGTAAGTGGACTTGGTTTGTATTTATTCAATGTGCCTTTCATTTCAAATAAGGTTTCAAGTGGTATAAGCTATGTCAAGGTGTTTTGAATAAACCTCTGAACTTTGCACGCATTCGAATGCACAGGCTGCCTATGAATATGGTTGCGGGCAAGGTCATTTAATTTAATTGACTGCTGCTGAATACAGTTTTTCATTATTTGATTCTGCGGTTATGGTGAAATATTCCCTTATACTGAATAGTGCACATGGTTGTGTGTTGCACACGTAATTGAAAAGAGCATACATTAGTTAACTGAATTGCTTTAGTATTGAGATTTTGTAATTGCTCTGGGGGGGTAGGGTTGGTTGGAGGTGAATAGAGGTTGCTGGAATAAAACTAGCAATGTCATAGGAATTTTAACTCCAATCTAGAGACCCCAAGCTCTTTACATTAGTGTATTACTTAAGTTATGCTTAATTCAAGGCAGAGGGCAGGAGAACATGTGCAATGTCCACAGAACGAGGACTTGGAAACAAATGAATATACTTTTTGCATACTTTTAGGCTGAGAAGGGCCCAGCTTTTCTCCCAGGAGGTCAGTTTGCCCCCCAGGCACTGGGGGGCAGAGACCGACCCATGCCTGTGCAGAATGCACGTCATGCTGCGTTTGATATGAGAATGCAAGGAAATCGTTACCAGCAAAACAAGGTACTTTTTTTTTTATTTTATTATTTTTTTTTTAAATGTGTTTTTTTTTTTTATTATTGTTGATTGGCGGAATTTTGTCTTATGATGATGCTTCTGGAAAGTTTTTTTTTTTTTTTTTTTTTCTTACACCCCCCCCTCTTTTACATTCCCCACCCAGGATGCTGCTGCATCCCTGAAAGCCATGTTGAAGAATGGGAGCAAGGTTTGTAACACTTAAGTTTCTTTTTTTTCCTGTCCAGTTTAATTGGTGTAGATTAAAGCTACATTATCTTACCTTGCCCACATACAGGTAAAAAGGCCCTTAAAAAAACTCCACTAAGGATAATGGTTCCTAAAGAAAAAATGTTTAGTAAATGGAGTTCTTGATGAAGGTGAATGTGCATGATCATCTTAAAGTAAACACCTCTATTCATTTGCTCATTAATGAGGTATGTTTGTATAATGTGTAATTTCACATTATACAGGCAGCCAGGCATCCTATATCTGCAATTGTTTTTACTTATTTTTTCCCTTCTACTGTTACAAATGCAGTAAAATGAGTTAAATGCAGATGTTGTGGTGCTGTTTATTTTCCAATATGATTTGACAAATTTAATCAAGAAAACAACTGTCAAGTGTGTTGTAGAAAAGTGCAAATGAATTTGCTGTTTGGTTCGCTGACTGGAAAAGATCTTATCTTAAGGCAGTCTATGATGCTGTGTAAACTTACTGTAGTTGTACTGTTGTGACAGGCTTCAGTGCATCCTTATGATTTTGATACTCAAAGATGGCTTTTGCTGCTATTTCATTAGCAAAAAAAGGTTAAATGCAAAAAGTATTTCCCATACTTGAGTGAACCTTCAAAAACAAACTGTATGATAATGATTTCTTATTCATATGGCACACTCATTTTGGACAATTGCATGCAAATACATAGATCTTAGTAAGTGACCTTGTCTCTTTGCAATGCAACAGTAATTTTTGCATAATCATACTGGCACTGCCCTTCTTCGTATTAGGATTCTGCTGGGACTAGTGATGGTATGGACAGCCGTGGCGTAAAGAGGAAAGCAGAAGACAGCGACAGTGAGCCAGAGCCTGAAGATAATGTCAGGTAATAAGCTGCTTGGATTGCACCATTACACATCATTAATCTCTCCTTCAGTTATCTCCCCCACCCCCACATCCCCCCCCCCCCCCGTAACTGTACTGGTGGTGCTTTTTCCAAGTGCCAGTGATTAATATTGAAAGGAGAAAAATATTCTCTGAAAATTCCTGTGATGCAGTAACCAAAGCTGTTAAATCCACTGGGCTAGATTGGTATTCATGGCAGCTTTCCTTGGCCCATTGAGGCCATGTAGAGGATTGGCTAGACAGATGTCATTCGTCCTTGATTGTGAGCGGAGTGCCGCTGCATTTCCATAGCCTACCAGAACAGCCAAGCGCAGCTCTAAGCTGGAAAATGCGTTTCTCTTTGCTTGTTAATGGCTTCTGTCACGTTTGGAAAATTTATGAGGAGGTGAATATGCATGAAAGAAAATTCATGTTTTTGATGCATAAAACCAGCCCTTCAAACTGCAGGCCAGGTTAATGGAAATAATTTATCTTTTCCACCCCTGTTCAGCTGCTCTGTTCACCGTCTTTGCTTTGCTTCTGCACATAGTCTATATGTTTATTATGCTGCAGTGCACTCTTATTTAGTGATTTTTATTTATTTTTTTTAATTATTTATTTATTTTTAATCTTCCTCAGGTTATGGGAGGCAGGCTGGAAGCAGCGTTATTACAAGAACAAGTTTGACGTGGACGAGACTGATGAAGAATTTCGCAAAAAAGTGGTCAAGTCTTATGTGGAGGGCCTGTGCTGGGTTCTTAGATACTACTACCAGGTCTGTTTGATTAAACGGCAAGCTGAATACTGCAGGAAAATGCTGGAGCCAAAAAAACATTTGAGGGCTTTAGCCATTATTGAATTATCATTATTGTATTGTCATATAAGTTTAGTCATTATTTTAAAAATAGTATTTTTTTTCTTTTGTACCTATATTGTTATCTGTAGAGTAGAGAATACAGATTCATCTCTTGACTTTTGTGCGCTTCAGCCTCTGGTTAGCAATGCAAAATCATGTATTCCTATGTAACCTGTCTGGGTCTACATGGAATTTTTATGTGCATGTTTTCTGCATTTCATGCCATCAGAGATTGGTTCTTTACCAAACCAGTGGTTGTACCATGAAACAGATCATACATTTTTCTTTATGTCCAGGCATAGAATTGTAGAATTGCCTCTCATCCTTCTGTTTGCCCACCACTCATGGGATCAAACAGCCTTTTCTGTGTTTGCCTTGTTCTTCGGAGGACCTGTATTATCTAGTCAGTTGTAAATGTGGGTCTTGATCTTTTAGCTTTAAATTCAATAATTAGTGGTCCATTCTTTCCAGCAGATCCCAGTCTGATTAGGGCTCAGGGATGAAGGATTTGTATGCTGTAATTGGGAGCTGTAAGCATACTGGGGCTTGTTTGACTCCACATGCTGGGCTGTGGAGAGGGCTCCCCTGGGACGTGCTGAATGGATTCATTATGAGGTCTTGCTATAGACGTGTCTGCTGCCCTCCGACACACATTCATAGATTTGCTGCAGCCTGACTTCCAGACATTTGAACGCGCGTGCGCACAGAGCCAATAGTACATTAAGAGGGTACATTTTAAAGAGTAAATGTGGTAGGCA
Source organism: Salminus brasiliensis (assembly GCF_030463535.1). Lineage (NCBI taxonomy): Eukaryota > Metazoa > Chordata > Actinopteri > Characiformes > Bryconidae > Salminus > Salminus brasiliensis. Next base: position 66,116,621 of record NC_132878.1, on the reverse strand, counting down.
GGTCTCCACGTCATTTTTATTGAACCATTTTAGGGTATCTTTTATCTGCATAGGGGGTCGAGGAGATTGTCCCTGAATAGTTATTTTATTAATAAAGGCATGGAAATGGGGGACTCTGTATTTCTTTGCACTTGACCACATTAATTTTCATTGTGAATGTGAACGAAGTAGAAACAAGGACTATGTAGTAGTGTGAAACTTGTATTAGACTGCCTGAGGTTGCTATTAACTGACCTCAACCCCACAAACAATTACAGTTCATCTACCCACTCAAAAGTGAAGGTCACCTTCATGAAATGGGAATTCTTCCTCCAGGGATCAGGCACTTTTGAGGGATGAAGTCATTTGTTTCACAAACAAGCTTTTATTCTTGGTTTATTTGCTTGCGTTCATTTCCTGCATGCTGAAGTAAGATGACATGTTCTGAGAAAACGTGCAAGTTCATGTGTATGTTGCTGGTTTTGTTCTTGAATTGTAAAACTTAACCTTCGATTCTCAATTCAATCGTCCCTCTTTCAAGTTGTATTTGAAATGAGGTTTAGCAGTTGTTGTATATCAAGATCCCATGGTGAATTCAGATGTGTGAAAAGGAAAGAAATAGTAGGATGAACCAAATATGCGAGCTGAATGTAAACTGAGGAGGCTAACTTGGCCAGTAGTATTTTAAAGGAAAGTAAAAGTGTGTAACCCCCACTTTCATGAACCGTTGTGTACATGGCTGGCGGACCTAATGTTAAAGCTGATAAAGGGCTGTTTTCTCTTTCACAGGGCTGTGCATCCTGGAAGTGGTACTTTCCATTCCACTATGCACCGTTTGCATCTGACTTCAAAGACATCAAGGACATGTTCCAGGAGTTTGAAAAAGAGACCAAGCCTGTAGGTGGAATGATAACACCTGTAGCTTATTGGAGATTTGTGCCCCCCCCCCCCCCTGCGTTTTTTTTATTTATTTTAAAACTGTTCAAATGCATAAAAATTTAACTAGTAAATGTTCGTTCTACAGAACATCCTATTTAAATTAGCTTTATATAATATTGGTAATATTGAATTTACACCTTCTGTTGCTAAGCAATATTGTCATACTGAATCTGGATTATGATCATATTTACACCCGGTTTATGTGTCATGTTCCACCCCATCTCAGTGTGTGTGTGTGTGTGTGTGTGTGTGTGTGTGTGTGTGTGTGTGTGTGTGTGTGTGTGTGTGTGTGTGTGTGTGGTTTTTTTTTTTTTTTTTTTTTTTTTTTTTTGTTTGTTTGTTTTTTTGTTTTTGTAGTTCAAACCTCTGGAACAGCTAATGGGAGTATTTCCTGCAGCCAGTGGGAATTTTTTGCCCGAAACATGGAGGGCACTGATGACCAACCCTGTAAGTAGGGGGGTGTGTGTGTGTGTGCGCGCGCGCACTCCAGTGCTTAAAATTAGGAGCCTTTAACATATAAAATGCTCAAATTGATCTGGTTGACCATCATTGATCTTAAGATTTTCTTGCATTTCTGCCTCAAACAGGAGTCATCAATCATTGACTTTTATCCTGATGACTTTGCAATAGATTTGAATGGGAAGAAATACGCCTGGCAGGGTAACTAACAAATTCTGCTCTAAAGTCCTGCATTAATTTAGCTTAATTACTTTATTCAATTTATTGCAATAAATCTATTATTCTACTAAAGGTGTTGCTTTGTTGCCGTTTGTTGATGAACGAAGGCTGCGGGCAGCCTTGGCAGAAGTCTACCCTGATTTAAGCACAGAAGAAAGTAAGTGCTGGAACAATGACGTTGGTTATGGTAATCTGTTTGATAAATGTATAGTAAGACAATGCTTTAAAAAAAAAACAGCAATACTAACCGTACAGAAAAAGGTTGGCCGCCTGAAAAGTAATCATGTTGAATTTTGTTTGCATTTAGTTTGGACATATTTGACCCAGGGCTGTCTTTAAATGTTTTATATATTATTGTGCAATGTGGTGTTTTGTCCTTCCATTGCAGTCAGAAGAAATAGTCTGGGGAGTGATGTGGTGTTTGTGGGGAAATCACACCCCCTGTGTGATTTTATTCAGGAACTCTATGGTTCAGAATCTCGTGAGGTATGTTATTTTATATAGTTTGCTGGAAACGACCAGCAAAATATTTTTAATTGAGTTAAACATTTCTGTAAAGCGGTGGAGCATAATCAATTTCTGTTAACTTTTTTCAAACCAGGGCACCGAAATTCCTCCAGAGCTGTGCCATGGAATCCAAGGTACATTATATCTTGATGAAGATCCTATTCTACCAGATAAGTAAGGAACAATCATTTTTCACATTTACTGTTCATTTATTGCCTATACATGTGATCTCTTGTGTGGAGTTTGGAATAAAATCTAACAGTTGTCCTCCTTCCACAACAGACCAGTTGAATCTCCCATCCCAATGTTGAGAGATATTCAGTGTAGCAGCGCAGTGGGGTAAGACATGTCCGCGTCTTCACCTTTATTTTTTTTAAAAGGTGTAACCTCATTTGAATATTTATTTAAAAAAAATAAACTGATCTTGTGCAGTATGTCTGCTGTTTCAGTTTTCCACTATACCCTGACTCCTGTGGAATCCCTTTTCTGAATCTAGTCGCGTCATCCTCATTGAATGCAAAATTTGAACAAGGCTGTTGCTTATATTATGCCCTGGTACAATTTATCTGAAATACTGTTGCTCGATTTTCCTCGTTTCAGCAGGTTGACACCTAATACGTGGCATTCCGATGGCCCAGGTTTAGATTTTCGCAGTTGAGGAATTCAATGAAAAATGTTTTGATCTGTAGTTGGGAATATAATTATGCTTTTCTGGCTTTCAGAATCAAATTCAAGGATCCACAGTATGAGGACTGTCATGTGTTCAAGGCTGTTGTCCTTCCTGGGGCTAAGTAAGTGCTGTGGTCTCTTCTCAGTTATTATGGTGAAATCTCTATGTAGAATATCAACCCCCACCCCCCATTACTAATCTTTCACATGACCCATGTTTGTCAAATGAAACACTGTTCATTTTAATAATTCTATGCACTCAGCATATTTAAACTGTTACATACCAAATAGGGTGCTTTCCACCTCCTTTATAAATGCTACACATTTTTGAGAATGGCTGGTAAAAATTGTAAAAGCTAAAGTAATTTAACACACACACTAATTGTAATGTGATTGTTCTTTATTTACTTTCAGGATTCCAAATAAAGTGTTAAAGCCTGGTGACTGGGAAAGGTCTAATAGTGGACCATGGAGACCTCAGCTGGGGTTCAACCCCAACCGCCATCAAGCCCATCTGGATCAGTCTGCCTTCAGGACGTTAGGGTAGTTGTGAATATTATGTATATTTACATATCTTTTAAAAAGACAAAATAATTTAAAAGACCAAGGTGGTCTCTGTAGTTGAAAAAATAATGCTATCAATCTGTTCTTTTGCTCAGTCACTTTCCTTTTTTTTTTTTTTTTTTTTTTTTTTTATATAATAAAAAAAGTACTACTAACATAGCAGCTTTAAACTTTAATTAAACATCTGGCAAATTCATCAGGCCTAGATGTTAAATGATGAATTATGCAAGATGCTGTGCAAGTGTGATGTATGCAGATTTGTCCACCATAGGCTTAATTTCTTAATGAAAGCCATTACTGAGTTTGATTAGGCCATGCAGGCAGGTGCTTGTCTTTCAAAACCAAAAATTGTCTTTGTGTAAAGGGTAGCATGAACCACAAAAACAAAACATACCACAATCTGGTATCACGTTTGTGGTTGATTTTGTCTGAATATATTACAGCAGTTCCAAACATTTAATGAATAAGCAAAGAATTTAAGATTGCTCTTTTTCTTTTTCAAACAGCCATCATGTGAACAGGTATCAGCAAGGAAGTCAAGGCCCACCCCGTGCTGGTCAGTACAGCAATGCTCCACCTCCCAACGTATATCATCAAGGAAACTACAGGCCACCTCTCAGAGACCACCAACCCCCATTCCAGCGTGAGTTCTACACTTTGCAAACTTCAAGACAATCCCTATTTAGCAGCCCAGAATAAGCCATTGATTAGTGTCTCGATTCCATATTTTCTGGTATCATTTTGTAAAGGCCACCTTCACAATAACTTTTAAATAGCTTCTACTTTGCCTACGAGACCAAATTCCATATAGTGTCTTTGGCCACAGTAATGTCTTGGACGCTGCTTGAAAATTTCTGAACGTTGCCTTTTGGCAGTAGCACATTGGTTCAAACATGGTAACAGCCATCTGGACCGGCGGTGGAGCCTGTACTGCTTAGCAGTAACTTCAGCTTCCCTACACTGTGCTCCTCCATACTCACTTTGATGTGCCAATTTGCAAGTTGATGAATAATCTCATCTGGCTGCTGATAGCTTGTGGGCGAGTGGAGGCCATCCTGCTGGCACTTAATGCAAATGTGTGTGTGTGTGTGTGTGTGTGTGTGTGTGTGTGTGTGTGTGTGTGTGTGTGTGTGTATCGGTCCCCTCACCCTCCCCAAAGTCCTACAGATATGACTTCTTTTGACCCTATTATTATCCCAAACGGCTTTAGGAGCCAAATCTAATGGTGTCTGCATGACGTAATTTTACAATATATTTTTATTGTGTTTTGGCTATTGATTGTTGAGTGGTATCACCATGGTGAGATCCATGTAGCTTTCTGAGGCTTTCAGAAAGATTTGTACATACTTGAGTCTGGGAATCGATTTAAAAACATCTCAGGACAACTAGAAAATTGGCCAATCTACTGTCTGTATAATTTACAAGTGGTGAAGGTTTAAAACAATTGTCAACACGGCCAGGTCAGGCTGCTCTAGCAATCCTAAAATGCCAACAGCGGAACCACAGCCGATGTCGAAGTACAGCATGTACAGTTACATTTTTATGAAAAGTGTGCAAGGAGGTGACCTTTGCTGTCAAGAAATTAAACATCAGGGCAAGACAAAGACCAAAGCTTAACTTCTTGGGCACAGTTACAGCAGACAACCCATTTATTTTGGATTCATTTTTGGAACCTGTTGCAGCAAAGTGGACCTAAACCAGAATTTCATGGTTTGGGTCTGCTTTGCAGCAACAGGTTCGAAAATTTGAGTCCAAAAATATCACGACGGAAAAAGGTCTGCATGGAGGAGTGGGAAAACCTTCCAGTTAATGTCGGAGACTGGTAGATGGTTATTTCACCATAAATGGAATAGACCAACTTTTAGGGCATAGAAATGATGAAACAAGATAATTGCCCTTCAAAAAAATAATTGCAAAAGGCATTTTATATACATTTTATAACTCCCTTTTTTGTATTATTAAAATTAAGGTCAAATGTGCATTTGTTTTAAAGGTTTATTAGGTTTTCATGGGATGAGATTTTCCTGCTGTCGTTCATGACCAATCAAACCTCCTTGCAGAAGGCCCGTAGTTGAAATTTCTTTTTCCAGATGTTCTGTTGCATACTTTAGGCATTGAGTTTTGAGGTTGCAGTTGAGTTTGAAAAGTCAGGGAGGGTTTTTTTTTTATTATTATTTATTTATTTTTTTTAAAAATCTTTTCAGCTGATTTCCTAATTACAATTGGTGACATGCCTCAGACATGATTGCTTTTACACCTCCAACTTGTTTCACTGCCACACCAAATACAGTCATCCACACCATATAGAATAGTGTGTTCAGCATATAAATGTGCTTTATCAAGAATAGAGGAGGTACTGCCATTATTCTAGATGGTTAAATACTGGTCTTAGGATTAATTGACTGATTCTGTTGTTTGTTAGCTCTTTTGGGGAAGTGCTGTAATTGTTTTGCCAAGTTGCTCTAGGAAATTAAATTTCTGCACTGAATGGAAATGATGGTGTACATGGCAGCGATGAGTTTTTAAAATGGCTCATTTTTAAATGAATGCAGAGATCCTCCCCTGCTTTGTTTATATTTGAAGGTCCCACTTGTAGATGGTCTTTTCTTTTTTTCTCTCCAAGTTAATGAACCTTGAGCTTAATGCATTTGTGCATTGTGTGTCTGTATATTTAAGGTGTTTGTTTAATTATTTTGACTACTCATGGTTTTAAAGTCATCTAGTTTTTCCCACCACAACATTGCGAAAACAAAAGCTTTCCAAGGATATGCAGCCCTGACCTTTGACTTAGTCAGCAGAGCTTTGCTGCGTTGACACTCAGATTTGTGTGTGTGTGTATTGGACGGGGAGTGTGCTGGCTCTAATGGAGCGTGTTTTGAGTAGTGTGCAGTGGAGAGGGGTGAAACCCTAGTTAACTTCCTCTTTTCACTGTGCCACTGCCTCCTGTGGAGATGCATCAGTGTAGGGGCTTTAGACTTTTGCTGGCTTTAATTGAAACGGCTGGTGGTAAAGTAGGGCATTACTGGATTTGAGTAAAGTCAGACCATGCTACGTGTATTGAACGAAATAAGTAATGTTTCAGGTTCTAATAGGTTAATATAGATTTTTGGCCTTTTAATTCTAAAGCCACTTTCTGAAGTTTCATGGTCAATAGGTTTTGAATTTAGCTAGGGTTGGGCCACCTTAGTTAAGTTTACGATGTACTGAGTTTGTTTGAAAGGGAGAATTAAGAAAACCTCAGATGTGCCTGAAAAGTTAAACTCCATTCTCTTGACTCTGCGCTCACAGGTATGAGGCTTTATCCTCTAAACGTGTGTAATTTGAGCCTCAACTGGAACAAGGATTGTGCTGTGGTGTTGCGCATTCTGGCTAACTCCTCTAGAATATAGCTAGATAGTGCTATATGACTACAAACACTGCAGAACCTGTGGCTATTTGCCTTTATTCCCAACACCAGACGCTTGACTTCACTCTCAGAAGCTCAAGTTTTTCTTTTTCTTTGTCAGTAGCTCAGCAATTACTCTAAACTAATTGAGTCTTAACTGTCTGAAATGCGGTGGCTAAACTAGTACAGCATTTTTTATTTTATTTTATTTTTTATTTTTTTTATAATATATATAAACAGCAGTCGCTCAATCTGAGGTTTTCTCATCTAAACGTGTGCTTTGTCAGCCAGGCTTGAATTTGTTCTGTGGGGAGCAGATCAGTCATCCTAACTAAAGCTAGTGCTAACCAGCTTCTCTTTTCTGATTCAGAGCAGTTAAACATTTGCGTTTGTTGTTTTACTGATGACTTAACACCTAAAATTGCGCTTGTCACTATTGCATCATTATTGCTTACCTGTTATTGTGAGTTATGAGTTGTCCTGTCCAAATGTCAGATGTTCTGTTCGAAATGTTCAGTGGTCCATTTGTCTGGTAAAAAATTATGCAAGCTGTTCTTTAGGCATGTGGCATCAAAAAGGCAAATTACAGTTGCAGTATGTAGCGGTAGAACCATAGTACTAGCATTTGCCCATGTATACAGCTCTATTCCCAAATCTGAGGTTTTGTACAGCTTTTTGCTGAGGGGTGACTGCAGCTGTCCCCACTGTTGTGCGAGCGGTCTGTTGGATAGCTTCAGGAGTACATCATGTGGATTGGGACGATGTAATCCTTGTGTTGAGTTAATGAGAAGACAGTTTACAAGGGATTGTTGATTTAATCCTATTTGTTCTTTGTCACCTGCTCTTCAGCTCCCTTATACTCTTACATTTGTTAACTGTAGTCTGGGTTCATTAAACTACAGAATGAAATCCAAATACAAAGCTATGTTAAAAAGACAGAATGATCAACAATTCAGTTTTAACACATCAGGGATGTAAAATGATAATTGGGATAAAAGTGGGTGGTCCTCTGTGTGTGGTAGGGTGATTCTTTTTTTTTTTTTTTTTTTTTTTTTTGTTTTGTTTGTTTTTTGTTTTGTTTTTTTTGGGGGGGGGTAGGTTTTGTTTTATTCCTTTCCCTAGCTAGTCATTACTTTTAAAAGACCACACTTCCAAATGTAGAGATAATTGGATGCCATCTTCACAATTGACTGTTAAAGACTATAGCAAACTAGCATCTGCAGGCAAGTCTGCATATAGCTGTAGATGTTTAGATGGCGCTGTTCCAGAGGCCAACAAACTCTCTGAATAAAGCCTCTTAGAACTGATGTAATTCAGTTGGTGACCTTTTTGGAGCTGATGTTTGGCCTTCAGGTCTTCAGAGCGGTTAGATTGTGCGCGCTATTTAAGTAAACAGAAGCCCGACTGCAGGTGTGTGATTGCTATTATGGCAAACATGGAAACATTTTTCTTTTTTCAACAGCAGATTGAAACCCATGTTTGTAAATGACAGGCTTTTGTCTCTCTCTCTTGCGGTCTCTGTCTGTCTCTGTCTCTCTGTCTCACGCACACTTTCCTCTCCATCTCAGCCACTCACAGGGCCTGCCCCTATAAAACAAACAAGACTGAGCTGTGCAGCTGGTTATTGCCTTGGCAACGGTAGATTGGGAAGAAGCCGCTTGCTACTTTTTGAAAGTGTGGCTTTGTGAAGGGTTTGCAGCGCTGGAACTAGAGCACTTGAGCCCGCCACAATGCCGCCAGATGAATGCTTAGTTCGTTTTGTAGGAGAAGAAATGCAAATGCTGCATTTTCTTTCCTCCCCCTTTTTTCTATGCCATGTCCTCAAAGTACTGTTTATTTGAAGCAATCATGCTGTAGACTTTAATTGTATCACTGAAATGATTTATTTATTTTAATTGATCCTGGTAGTTTGTTCTTATTGGTCAAAGCTAATTTAAATGTACTTGTTTAACTACTTTTTAGAATCATTCTGCAACTTGATGAATCAAATAAGACTGTCTAGTAAGAGCACAGTGAACAATGTCTTCTGATTCATGTGATCAGGCCATGCTTCACAACTAACAATTAAAAATTATTCCAATAGATTCCAGACAGCATGGGTTTCCAAGGGCACCTCCCCCATCACATCCACAGCAGTACCCAAGGTAAGTTTACGGCTTTGTCTGCCCTCTATATTAACCATATTCAAGCTACGTTGCATCTCACAAATATTACTTAAGGTCATCACAGAGCTCCTTTGCACAATGCATCTGCAAACGTACATTTACAACGTTGTACTTCGAGGTCTTTTCCTATTATCATGTGCATCTGCAGTATCTATACACCGTTCGCCATTAATATGCGAAAGTGTACTAAACAAATTGATCACTGTGTTGTAAGAGGTAGTGTTCTGTCAATCTATAAAATACATTGAGGAGTTGCACTTTTTTTTTTTTTTTTTTTTTTTCCTCTTCCCTCTCCCTCCACCCCCCAACCCCAAGAGATACTTGGTTCCACAGCCCCCCTCCTCTAGGTATAGGCTCCATGGGGGGCTTAGGGTGGAATTAGTTTCGGACAGGCTAAACAAATTTTCTCCTGAAGAGGTTTGCGGGACTTAATGAGGCAGCACTAATTCTGTTGCACCAATATCTCTTCTGTGCCTGGGCCAATGTGGTCTCACAGACTAGCCATTGATTCTGGCTCCAGACCTCTTCAAGTCCTAATCAGCTTCTTTTTGGTTCAACTTTTTAGGCCTGCCAGGCCCATTGTAGGCTCATGTCACCTTAGGTCAGTAGTTATTAGTGGCGACTGTGCACAGTTTCTTCAAATACTTAGGACAGACCCAAATGAAATGCATAAGAAACCTGGAGAAGGGATTATGGATTCCACTGCCTTTTGCTAAGGCAGGCATTGGGAAGAATGTGACATGTTTGAGTAATGAGGGATGGCTAGTGTTCTTTTCTGCTTCTTCCCTCTTTCTGTTGTGGCGCAATTAGTCAGTATAGGTGCCGTATTTTATGTATTGCCACGTTGTAGACTTGGTATTCATAGCAAGCAATACACTGACCATTTTAAGCTTCCCAGAATATGATTAGGAACAGCTCCATCCTGTATGTTTTTTTTGTTTGTTTGTTTGTTTGTTTTAACATGTATATGTGTAAGCAAATGTAGCAAGATTTTTCCAGGATTTTGAATTTATGTATTATATTAACATACATGGGTATCAAAGTAATTTCCATTATACCTTGGGAAACCAGGGACTGTTGATAAACTGATGACCTCCTTGACAGAACATTGTATTCTTATAAAAGTGTTGGCAAATTCATGCATCATATGATTTAATATACTGTAGGTGTCAGTTTGGAGCATTAATTGTAGAAGTTATTAATGATGGTTATCTGAAAATATGTAAAAAATCAACTAGTATAGTGGCTAATTAAGCAATTTGAGTTACTTTTTCGTTTGAAAAATGTGAAATGTTGGCCCGGGGGAACTAGGCAGTAGGAAATGACTGTTGTAGTTTTGTCTATCAATGTACATATTTTTATTGTTTATACATTACAGCAGTTGTTTAGCATAGTATAATAGAAGAACTGTTCAATATTGTGTCAAAGTGAACGTTTGTTTATACGAGGTCCTTTGACCCCAGTTCAAATGGTTCTAGATACGATTGATGTTACTGTTCGACATGTTGGAATGTAGGACATCATAACTATCGTGTTACCCTTGGGCTAACACTACCTAGTGTCAGAGATTGACAACTTTTGCAATATTAAATGCTCTAATATACTAAATGGATGCACAGATACTGATGCAAAAATACTGAAATGCACTTGTGCATACTGTGTTGTAGTTTTGTAAACAAATGGGTTAGGGGAGTATAATTTAAAACTCATGTTTATTCATGTTTTCTAGAAATCCTGGTAAATAAACTTCTAGGTAATGTACAATCCAATGTATTGCCTCTTTAGCCTTCTGTAAGAGGGAGGAAGACCCAGAAGAAAAAAATAAACCTTCCCTGCATTTATTTTGAATTAGTTGTCATCACCCAAATGGGTCCAAAAACAAATTCCTAACTGTGCTGTAAAGTAGTTCTCTGCCCAGTCAAATCCCTTACATGGATCTGGCTAGAGCAAGTAGAATAACCATGTAAAGTATGCTGTTGCTGTCTTAACTTCACTGCCTGGTAGAGAACAAGAGTGGAATGATTCAGCGTTGTCCCCCAATTATTAGATGCTGCTCGATTCCCGAATTCTTTTAAAAAGTAGTACAGCAGTGTCTTGCAGAGGGGGTGGAGTGGCGGGAATGGTCCCAGTTATGGAATTGCTGATCTTTACACTACTTTAAGTACCTCGTTGTTCTTTTTACTCGCTGTATTTATTTAGGGGTACTAAGAATAAATTCACTATGGTATGCGATTTTAAAGATTAGAAAAGGGAATCGGAGAACAACAAACTGAAAATACCGCATGTCTGTGTGTCTGACAATATAATATGTAAAGCAGTTCTACTGCACATTACACATCTGTCACCAACATAAAAACACACTAACATTTCCCCAAATATTCAAAAATTCCCATCCAAATCAGTTTGTCTGTTCAAATTGTGGTGTTCTTAGTAACTTTGCTGGAAACAAGTCATCCTTGTTGCTACTTACTGCATGTATTTGTTTCCTGCATTTTCATGTTTAATGCATAGATAACTTGTGATCTTTCAGGCAAGAGTATTTTTTTTTTTTTTGGGGGGGGGGGGTTATTGTTTTTTTGTTTTTTTTTATTTATCATTATTATTGATTGCTTAATCTAATCAGGCCCCAGCATGGTGGCCATGGTTGGGACCGAGCAATGCAAGCTCAAGGCTCTGCCTACCAACATGATGCACAGAGAGGTCGTGGAGGACCAGGCGGCTACCACCAGCACCCGCCGCGCAGAGACGACCGCAGACAGGAGGTATTTACACTGCTTGTTTAAATTGTCCACTTCAAAAGATATTATAATATATATTTCAAGAAGCAGGGTGCTTTTGTATGTGTAGCTTATTCACAGTGGATTAAGGTATGGAAAGAAGAAATAGAATAATTCGGTTGTCTGCTTTAGTTTAGTCATTATGCACTTGCTACTTATATTTGGTTCTCAAGATGTTCAGTTTTTGTTTTGTTTTTTCAGGGTTACAATTCTGCAAGAAATTTTGCCCTACCTCCACAGACGAGACGCTACAACTGGAATTGAATTCTAAGCCTTCTGTATTGGGGATATTGGAGTCTTTTTTTTCTTTTTTTTTCCCCTCAAACTTTTGTTTTTTGGTGGGCTGTTGATTTGTAAAATATACGAAAATTGTTTTACCAAAACACTCACACTTTTTATTTTTTTTTTTTCAATATAAACATGCCTGTAAACAGTCTTTTTGTTTTTATATGTAAAGGGGACAGGGGTTAGAGGGTTTTTTGTTTTGGTTTTTTTGTTTTTTTTAATCAGATTGCCACCATGTCCTGTATTGCTCATATGTAACTTCTCTGGAGAATCTCATTTCATCAGTCAAAAATATTTTGGCTGTATGTTTGACATAAATCCTCTTTACATGTTGGAATCTTTTGCTGTGTGGTTTTTGTTTTTTTTCTCTCTCCTCTCTCTGGCTGAATATTCATAAAATTCTCCTAATGGGCAATTATAAATGTAGATCTCTGATATGAAAGCCTGCCCTTGAATGAGAATGGATTAATTAGTTTAGTGAACAGTGGTATCGATTTGAATTCAAATGAGCCGAAATTGTTTAATTTCTGTAAATCTTGCAGGTTGTCTTTTTTTTTTTTTTTTTTTTTTAAAGAGGCTGTAACTTTCATCCAGTCCGTGGATCTGGGTGGGATTATGCAGTTCATTTTGCTGTGCGCCAAATGTACAGCTTTTAATTAAGAGTTTAGCATGTGCTCAGACGTTTGCTTGTATTGGGGTTTGTCCCAACTGAAGCGAGGAGACTAGTATAGTCAACCGGAATGGGCTAGTGGAAATCTGTAATCTAAATTAAAACAATCTGGTTTAGGTCTCCACATACCTGTGTAAAAGCAAGTTTGTGATGGACGGCAGTGTAAATAATCACACATGGTCCGTGAGTTTAGGTGAATTTACTAATACGAAAAAACACTGAATTTTTCCCTAAACAATTAAAATTGTTTAAAAACTGCTAAAATACATACAAATCAATATAAATGCTATGTTAACACGTCATTTTTATTCATTTTTTTGGTCCATTTCGAAAACCGACTGTGTGGTGAGTGAAATATTGTTTGTACAGTTGGTCCAGAATGCTGTACTCAAACTTTTAATACCAAAAAAAGCTTAAGTTGGGGCCTTAAATATAAATTCATAATTTAAAAAAAGGATAAATTAGAAGTCTGATTCTAAAGGTTTCTGTGTTTTTATAGAAACGCTCAGCAGTTCTTTAACCGAAACGTCTAAATGGTGACCGTTTATTAACTAATAATAATTAATAGAGAAAATGACAGTAACAGTAACGAACATACACTCCTGTTGGTGTAAGAAAAAGCGTAATGTCCACGTGGTGGATTTTTATTGTTTAAGCTGAATTGTCATACTGTACAGCCATTTCTTAACTTACAAAAAGATTGTAAACCTGAACAGCGTAAAATCGGTATCCAGTGTTAGATATGCAGCCTACATCCCCTTTCCTTTGTTAATCTAAAAGTCGTATTTTACAAAGTGTAGAAGCGAGGCTCTGCCCGGCACTCCTCCTCTACAGTCACATAAACAGTTTTAATAGAAATCAGTCCGAGTCTGCTATTCAGAAAGAACCCCAATAAAATCCACACATTTACACAGCAGCGCGTCTTTCGCGTCTTAGTTGCTCTTTTCCTAGAACTTTTTCCTCAAAGATCTCCAGTCTTTCAGAGCGTTTTTCCCCACGGCGAGCAGTTTTCTGTTCATCGACAAGGGCATAAAGAGAGTTCCTGAAAGAATCCTGGGTCTACCACGTCCTGCCGTACAGCAGGTTGGAGCTGACCATGTTGGCCGTGTATTCGGCCAGCGCTGCGTCCGTCTGCGGCAGGCCGGTCATGTGGAGGGCTGGCGGGCTGGGGGTTGCCATCTCCTCTAGGTCATCAGCAGACCCTAGTGTGTCCACTGTTGGGGGCTGGTGCTGCCCCCCTACCGCTCCCATCACACCACCGGGCACGTTCTGTCCCTGGTGGACAACCGTGGGCGCGTTGCTTCCGTTTTGGCACGGTTTTCCATCTTTGACCAGCACTGGCACTGCCACCCTTCTGGGGGAGTGCTGCTGCTGCTGCTGCTGCTGGGCGCAGTGGGTTCCCCCGTCCTGCTGCTGGTGCTGCTGCTGGGCTGCTTTATCCTTCGCCTGCCGCTTCATCTTGTACCTGTGGTTCTGGAACCAGATCTTCACCTGATTAGGCGTCAGGTGGATCATGCTAGCCAGGTGCTCGCGCTCAGGTGCCGACAGATACCGCTGCTGCTTAAACCTGCGCTCCAGCTCGTACACCTGCGCCTGAGAGAAAAGCACGCGCCGTTTTCGCCGTGGCGTCCCGTGCAGACTGACCACAGTCTTGGCGTCCATCCCAGCCAGCGCGCCCACCGCCATGCCCGCTGAGGAGCCCATGAACCTGGAAACTGGAAAGAGTGCAAGGGGGTGAGCTCTTAATTGTACTGGCTTACTGCGCTCCTATAATAAGATAATCTGTTATTAAATTGCACTGGATAGTTTGATTGAAACTTAATAGAGAAAAAGTGGTCCATATCTGAACGGTTTATTTAGGAAAAGTAAATGGAATAATTTCGTTATTTTATCATTTAAAGTCGCAATATATAGTAAAAAAAAGTGTCCACCTGTTAATCAGACTCCGTTTTCTAAAAATACTAGAATTCAGTGATGTGCATTTAAATCTAAATACAATTTGAATGATTTGCTATAACTCCCTGATACAAAATACAAGCCTGTGTAATTTAATTGCAAGCAAAATGTTCAATTTGACCACACTTTTATTTTTTTATTTTATTTATTTTATTTATATATTTTTCATCTAAAATTTCCACGCCGGCTGGAGCTACAGTTCTTTAAGATGTGGACTCTTCAAGGGTTCTAATGGCTCTCTATCTCTATGACGCAGAACTTGTATACTGTACAGAAGTGGTTCTGGTTATCTCCAAAAAGGGATCCACTAGTCAAGAAACTTTGTTGCTAGAAAGACATTTTAGAGCCATTGTGAATGAATCCAATAATAAGCTAGAAAGCACAGTGGATAAGACAACTCACTGGTAGGGTACCGTGGCTCCGGGTTCCCTCCGTACCACGCCGTGGCGGCCGCTCCGTTCCGCATGGTCTCCTGATAGGAGGGCAGCTCGCCCACGTTGCCGATGCTGCCGTTGCAGTACCCCCCCACCGCGGCGTGCGGGAACTGGGCCACTGCTGGTGCCATGTGGTAGGACGAGGCCGCGGGACCGTGCTGCTGCTGCATGGCCGCCTGGCACGCGTGCTGCGCCGGCCGGTACGCGCTCTCCATGCCCGCAAACTTCTTAAAGGTCTCTTCGATGGGGCTGAGAATGTCTGTGACCGAGAAAGGGGTCGAGTGCTTGGGGCTCAGGGACATGGTGCGCTTTTGCCCCTTTAGAAGCCGGTGCGTGAGGTGCGCTCGGAACTGCAGGAGCGCCTTGGAGAGGGAGGCGAGCTTGGACGCTCTTATCTCAGCTCCATTGGAGCCTCAAGCACAACCGATGGGTTTGCGACAAACAGGAGGCGGAGCCACGAGCCCTACGCAAAGCCAACAATGACCATTCAGAGTTAGGGTTTTTTTTTTTTGAACATCATAATTGAAGAAACAATATTGCATATGAAACAAGAATGATCCAGGATGTCTTAGGGTCCTATTTTGAACACCAAAATGGCATCACGTTTACACACTCTGGAGTGACAGGCAGAGGTGTAAAACATGGGGATGGCGGATTCAAATAGCTGAAGGGTGATGCGTATTGGTGATCTGTAGTTTTACGCACTTTGTAAGTAGGATAGAATACAAGTAATTACAGATATGTGTAACTAACTATACTGAACAAAGTAATTCCACAGTTACAATGATTATACCGTTATTAAACACTAATCGCACACTGTAGTGTGTAAATTTCACGTTATAATTAAAAATAAAATGCAGGTAATAAATAAACTGACAAGTGATTGCCATAAGAATATTAATACATCTTTATAAAAAAGCCAACTTGCCTCCGCACTTCAAACGCGGCAGGCTGGTTCTTGACGAAAATGTTTACCTTCCCTCAACCCAGGGTTTAATAGCGCCCCTCAAAACTTACTACATATAAAGAAGCTAAAGAACTAAAGAAGCAACCAGAAAACTAGTTTTGATTAGTTGACTGTTTTTGGGATAAGGGGGAGCTGGGGGAGATTTTCCAGTCAACCAGTCTTTTGACTTTCAAAATTCGAAAAGTACACGAATCATTTTGGGTTCATATAGCTGAACATGGTCGCTTAGTTTTGGGCTCATTCACAGTTTTGGGGATGTCATTAACATGAGATGTTTTAAACAGAGTGCTTCAGCGGGAGTTCAGCTTTTCCTAATGCAAATCTGGTAGCCTCTTAACTTCACGGAGCATGAAGTCAGAGGGCATGGCCAGGCCACTACCTTCAGCTAAGCTCAGGCAACGCGGCAGTCTGCAAAGAGCAGCAGGACACGAGGAGAGGCCATCTACACCGAGCAGCAAGCTAACCTGTAGAGAAAGTTTGCTCTTTGTCCTGACCTGTTAAGATGTATTTGATGTATAGCTGGCTGGAACGCTGAGCATCTGGATTTCTAAATCTAAGTCAGGTAACAGTTCTGTTACTTCTGTTTCCTTTTTGGGAAATGTTAACAGTTATGTTTTGATCGTACTAGATTTTTCAGAAAAAAGCATGTGACTGTCTTCACAAAGCCCAAATATTTAGCTGATTATTGACGGTGCTTTTCGTTTTTATGCCTCTATAGGTTTAAAAACATAAAGTAAGTATTTTTTAATCCTAATCATTTGTTGATGTACTTGCAGCATGTGTTATGTTCTAGTAGACTATTGTGCTCAAAAGGCTGTGGTCAAGCTTAGGCAAAGATCAGCTCATAGTAGACACATTGTCATCTTATTCAGCTTAATGAAGCTCATAACTAGACGCAGCATCAAATTCATCATCACTGATCTGGGACGACATATATATCCATATTGGCATTATGGAAAAGTAATGTATTTTTACAACATGCAGTAAAAACTAAACACAGTGGTAACTAGAAATCCTAAGTATTCCTGGGTGCTATTCCAGCATTATCATGCGCCCTTAATTTGCAATGATATCGCATCAAAATGTTTACAAATAATTAAAAATATATAATCCCTAATTTCCCAAGTGTAATAACATTATTGTACGAATCAGAGACACAGGCATGATTCAGTAAATGATAGTAGATGCACAGTGCAAAACGATTTTAGCAACAAATATTTCTTGAAAAAAGTTAACGTTAATAAATATATATGATTCTTTTGACACGGGAGAGAACTGGAGAGGTCAACAAAGTGGCCTAGGGGCAGTGTAGTTTTGACCTGTGTATAGACCGAGAGCTAAAACGCTAATGGACCTCTTAAAGTATAGGTTAAATTCAAAGACTGTGCTAATCGCTTACTGTAGTTCATTTGAGTTATGAAATTAGGCCAAACTTTCAAGTGGATGGAAAAGACCATTTTCTCTCTCTCTCTCTCTCTCTCTCTCTCTCTCTCTCTCTCTCTCTCGTTGTTGTTGTTACTCTATGCTCTAAGAAGCAGCTAAAATGAATTCCATCTGTTCGACATTAAATCATTTGATTGCTGATATTTTTCATCGTGCACTCTGCAAACTTAACATTTTTCTTTACCCCCCCCCCCCCCCCTGATCGTCTCGGAGTAAACCAGGTGTGTGTGTGTGTGTGTGTGTGGAGCTACCATCGGCTGATGGGGTGAAAGGTCCTGCTAGCCCACTTGAGCGACTCTTTTCTTCAGCGCCTGCCTTCCTTCCTCCCGCAATTAATGTGCTTTAAGGATGGAGATGATGCTAATGAAGGCGCCAGAAAACGAGGCGCTGCGAGGAACGACCGCGACATTTTGGGGGGAATCGGATTTAATGGAGAATTTTAAAGGAATATATCAGCCTGTTGCTGACGGCCTGATTGACAAATAACGTTGCAGACACAGCTTACGCCTAACTTTGTGCTTTCAGTGTAGCACTGTAGTGGAGGTAAGACTGTTACCATTCATTTAAAAGCACGCCAATACAACCATTGTGATGACGCTCCATTTCAATTAATGTAACGAAACACTTACTGCTTTACTGACGCTTGTACTAAAATAGTCTTAAACACTAATAACAATTTTACCTCCCAATTCTGTTGAAGTTGAATGTAGAAACTGGATATAGGCGAATCACTTTTATTTATCAATTGAGATGAATGACATAACACCATAAAGTAGGACTAAACTAATAAAAATAAATAAAAGAAATGTATTTGAATTTTTGGTTTCGTTAAGAACCAAGCTTTGATGTTCCGTAAAACAAATACATAAAACGGCGTTCCTACGCCATATTACACAATTACTCTATTACTCAACTTTATTTATTAAGAGTAAAACATTTTAACAATAATTATGTGAACAATGTACGTTTTTGTTTTGCTGATTTTAGCTTACATGATGTGATATAATGGGTTCCGCAATTCCAGAACATTAAATGTGTTCTACAAAATTAAAATAAGGGTGTCAAATGGGTTTTGATAAATCCATTTGGTTCCAGAACTTTTAATTAACAATAATAATAATAATAATAATAATAATAATTTTAGAAATCCACAGCCCTTTCATAAATTTCTGCGATTTTAAGCAAATAGTTCATATGTAATATTACTTTATATTTTAAATTATATATCCAATAAGGCAGTACAAAATCATGACCAAGATGAGTTCCATAATTTTAATTTTTAGAGAAATTGAGAAGCCAGTTCTAAATCAAAGCAACCATAGTTTGCACGTATTGATTTCTAGCTGCTGAGCTGACAGAATTTATGACCTCGAATTATAGAACTAATGAGACGAAGGACAGGTCTACTTAAGAAGCTGCTGTTGATTTTTTACGGATGCACATAAAACATCTAACAATGTAGGCCACTATAAGACACAATACAGCATGCGAAATGCTCGATATTTCGGAATAAACAGGTTCTGCTTTGCTTCTAAATGTTAAAGAGATGATCTCACCTGTTTCTGCTCAGTGCCCTTACTCCTCGTTCGGACCCTCCTAAAACAGATCTAAGTATGGTGGGAGGTGAGTATGAACACTTTTCATAAGTTCCTACGGCATTTACTCAAACCTTTCTGATCATTTTGAGGCACAAGGTCAGAAACAAAAATTTTAAAACGATAAAACTATTTTTACTATTTTTACAATACGCTTACAAAAACAGATTGATATTACGTTTTGCAGGAATAAAGTAACACAATGAATTTCCCTTGAATTACTATGGCAAGCTGCTATAGAGATAGATTGTAAAAGACAGTATATGTACATTATCTACATAGATTGTAGAATAAAGCCATTGAACAGTTAGTACCTTATTTAATCAACCTTTTGTTGATAAAATAAATAATAAAAGACGTTACAATACCTTTTAGCCTTTGTGATTATTGCCATTGGCAAAGAAATTAACACATCTTTGAGGTAAATATTTTAGAATCTCAAATTAGATGCCTGTAGGTGCTATTTAGTAGTGTTGTTAATTGTTTAGTTGTTGGTTAAACCGAATAAAATATTTAATTTCAAGGAAACATTGCGTCGATGTCACACAAAAGCCTCATATCTCGTAAAATGGCAACTTTACAGGAGAAAGAAAATATGTTTTTACTCTGGAAAATGGAAAATGCATGTTTTTTTGCGTGAATGAGGTAAAACGTCTGTTTAATAAATAGTGAATTTAACAAGAAAACTGTGTCAAATGAAATTAAATGGTAAAATGAAACATTAAATATATAGCTTTGGGTGTGAATTACAGTACAACAATCTAATCTAGACGACTGTTCAAAAGAAAGGGATTTTACACCATAATTTCTTACATCCATAATGGAGGAATGTGCGGGAGAGTCAGTTAATGAAAATATTGCTTTTAAGAACGTCATTAGTACCATATCACTATCTGAGCTAGGTCAGAATTTTCTCTGGAAGATAAGTGGGAGTGGTAAGAGGGGGAAGCGAAACGTGACGGTGGTTAATTAATGTTTATCCCCTCCCGCTGGTGCAAGGTGACGCAAACAAACTCTGAAAAAACTGTTTTTTTATGTGGCAGCTAAAGTCATTACATTTTGAAGTAAGGTTAGGAAGATTTTTGTAAAAGATGAGATACTGAGAAACAATAAAGGTAAGTTTTGAATTCGATTTGACTTTGGTATAGAGGCTATAAATTTTTGGACTCTTTAACTTTAGCTACATTACAGTCTAAAAACACATATTGGGTCCAGATCATTACGTTTTGGTTATTAATACATGTATGTGTTAAAACTAAAAGTTTCAGGTTTCACATTGATCGCACATGTCGTTTTTATATTAATCGCTCAAGAATGTCTTACCAATAAAAATGTTCAAATATTCCAATGACCAATTTTTACATGTTAAACGTCCACAGACTCCAGCAGGTAAGAAACCCAATGGTAAATATCAATTTTTCTGCGTAAGAGCAATGATACAAATGAAGAAATGTTGCACTTCACTTAAAATAGGTACTATAACAGCAATTATTATGATCCCTCAAAATCGAAATTGAAACATATCTTTGGTTAGTCATTTATGTTCTTATCCACTCATTCCTGATCAGGGTCGCTGTGGGTCTGGAGCTTATCCGGAATGATGCGGAAGGCAGGAATATGACTCCCATCCGTCACCTGTTTTTAGTAACGGATATATTAGTTAGCTAACATATCTAAAACCAACCCAATATTATATTATCTTACTCTGTTCAGTATTGTTTTTTTCCTTACATACCTTTTTTTAACATTGACATGGAGCTTTGCCACATTCCAGTCTAAATGTAACACTAGTTTAAGCTACACATTTCTCTTTCCATTTCTTTTTTTGTTGTCTTCCTTCTGTCCCACCTCACCCCTTAATCCATATCCTTCTCCTATTTTCTCTCTTTCTGTCTCTCTTTTTTGCTTGTGCTTGCCCTCTCTCTTCCTCTCTCTCTTTAATCCTCTGCTCTTGTGAAGTGCAGTAGGCCAAGCAGCTGTGCTCCCCCTGCACTTGGAGAGGCAGGCCATTCAGCCCACTTTAACTGCAGGGTCCAGACCACCTGGCCCCCCTGCAGCTGACCTGAAGCCGATGTTAATTTCACAGACAAAAAATAATGACAAAAAACCTTCGTTGACTGCACGATTTCCCATGATTAAAAACAATGAATTATACATTTAGAATTTACATCTGCATAATTCACAAAACTAAAATAGCACAGGCACATAAATAGCAATCTACTTTTGATTTTGTGTACTCATCTACCAACCTGTTAGCAGGGCTGGGAAATACTCAAGTAACCGTTCTTTGCTACCATATTTAAGCACTGTTGTGTTTTACTTACTTATTATACAGTACCCAAACATTTACTATAGTACAGTTTCTGCTCTTTTAATGGAGTTAGATTGTGATACAGTACTCATACTTTCACTATAGTACAGTTTCTGCTCCTTTAATTGAGTTAGATTGTGATACAGTACTCATACTTTCACTATAGTACAGTTTCTGATCTTTTAATTGAGTTAGATTGTGATACAGTACTCATACTTTCACTATAGTACAGTTTCTGCTCTTTTAATTGAGTTAGATTGTGATACAGTACCCATACTTCCACTATAGTACAGTTTCTGCTCTTTTAATTGAGTTAGATTGTGATACAGTACTCATACTTTCACTATAGTACAGTTTCTGCTCTTTTAATTGAGTTAGATTGTGATACAGTACTCATACTTTCACTATAGTACAGTTTCTGCTCTTTTAATTGAGTTAGATTGTGATACAGTACTCATACTTTACTATAGTACAGTTTTTGCTCTTTTAATTGAGTTAGATTGTGATACAGTACCCATACTTTCACTATAGTACAGTTTCTGCTCTTTTAATTGAGTTAGATTGTGATACAGTACTCATACTTTACTATAGTTCAGTTTCTGCTCTTTTAATTGAGTTAGATTGTTTTACAGTACCCATACTGTCACTATAGTACAGTTCTTTCTCTATGAAATTAGTTTGTTTGTGATACAATATTTCTATTATAAACACTTTCTCCATATTTCTTTCTTCTCTGCATATCAGGCTAGCTGAATTTTTGAGAATATTATGATTTGCCTTCTGGACAAGCAAGCCCACAAAATCCCTAATATCAGTCTTTAAATTTTGCCACATTTAATGTGTCATATCCGCACTGACCTGCCAATACCAAATAATTTTTTAATACCAAAAAGGGCCTAATATTGAGCAGGTCCTCTTTGTGTCACCACAACAGATCTGACTGATCAGAGCATGCACTCAAGACCTCTGAAGGTGTCCTGTGGTATAAATAGCATCAATGATCCTTAGATGCCTATGACCCTGTCACCTGTTCACTGGCTGCCCTCTTTTGGAGCAGTTTTGGTAGGTATTGACCACTGCATACCCAACAAGACCTGCCTGATGTTTTGGAGATCCTCTGACCCAGCTATCACAATTTGTCCCATGTAAAATGGGAGAATGGCAGAATTGCCACTATACTTGAATCATAATACTAATGCTACATGCTAGCTAATGCTGTTGCACATCACTTTGTGGATTGTCACCTTTCTTTAAGGATAACAACAAAAATATTAAGAAATGAAAACACTTTTAATCTAGTGGTCAAGCAGTGTAGCCTGAGTATAGGTCAACTGTAAGGGCTTGTGAAAGCAAGCTAAAAAAAGGTAGGCAGTAGATAAAGAACAAATATCTGCATCATAACCTACATAATTTTTCTTCCTGAAACATTCAGCACAACACAAGCTTCTGCTGATAACTGGTTTCATGGTTTCAGATAATCTACGATGGTCCTTGATGGTCAATGTGTTTAAAAAGCTGGCCTTCGAGTCAAAAGCAGGCAAGATGGTTGAACAGTTTAGTTCTTGTCCAGCACAGCAAATCTCATCAGTGTGACCACAGCAGTTTAATCAAGCTGCTTATATTGATGTATTAGCCTGGTAAACAACTTCTTCTCAAAATTACCTTGCTAATACCACTGGACTACCGCACTTGATGTCAAGTCAGTGCACTGACTTTGTAATGCATAGAATCCAGTGATGTAGTAAGAAAACATTTACAGAGAAAAAAAACTTATAGTTTTCTAAACATGTTTATTTACTGCTCATTAAAAAAAAAACAACAACAACAACATTCATTTCTGCCCTTGAAAATCAAGGTTAGACCTGGAATACCAAATATGGGAATAACAAGTACTACAGAATGACACACAAATTCAGTGGTCTATAGCCAGAAAGTCCTAGTTTGTTGCCATGTAACTATATACATATAACGTAAGCAAGACAAATCATTTATTCATCCATTCCGTTTATTGTGGTAGACAGCAGAATTAAACATGGTGGCAGCAGTAGATAAGTTTAATCTAATCAAATCAAAATGTATTTGTGTACTTTGAGCTGGAGGAAGAAACCTTGGGAGGGACCCATCCTCCTCTGGTCAGAACTATTTCTAAAAAATTATGCTATACTGTAAAAAAAGGTGTGCAAAAAATCATATAATAATGTAATAATCATAAAAATCACAATACAGTGTAACTATTATAATTATTGTATTGATGGAAAGAGTAATGAGTGAAACCTTTATTTACTCTCTCTAGTAAGTGGTGTCAGGAATGAGAGATGAGTTAGAAGGGGGGAGATGGGAGTTACGAGATGACATTTATAGGATGTCAGGCTGTAGGCTTCAGATGTTCCTCCTCCAAGATATTTGTCAATCTTGTCACAAAAAAGTGTAAAGGTGTACTGTACTGTGAGAAACCGGGGGGGACCAGAAAAACGTTAAGAACAACAGAACTTTAATAATGTCAATTTTGCCAAAAGCCTTCTTAGTCAAAATTTCCAAAAGTGATATTAAAAATCAAAAAGTGCCAAACGTTTTATTAGACAAATAATAGAAACATTTAACAATTAGTGTTATTAATACTAATAACTAATAATCAGTTGTTATTCAAACTACTGAAATAAAAACATTTAAAATGTTATATGGGCAGATCCTACCAATCACATACGAAGCCTATAAAAAGCATTTAATTAATTTTATTTAAATGTGGACATCAACAAAAGATCTTCTGTACTTCAGTCAAGTTAAATTTTTGTTTTACTTGAATTAAAAGGTTTAACACTATAAAGCCCAGGATCCCTTGCCTTCATAATATTTGATGTCTAATGCATCTTCATATTTCATTTTATTTTTGTGTTCTAAATACCCTACATATTTGGCCAACTGAATCAACCTACCATTAGAATCTGGAACAGCTGGTGTATGGCAAAATGAACAGCTAGATTGGGGAGACCAAACGCTGTTTATAATGCATATGGTCAAAATGACTGCTTAGGCCTTTCAATGAATAAATGTTCAAAACATTTTTTTGTTTAGTGTTATTAATATTATTTGTATAACAATTTCAGACTAAAATATGATTTAAAATAATAAGAGTAATAAGTCACAGATTGATGTCTTGGGTGGTTTATCATGTCAGTGCTGTTGCCGTGGATATGTACACAGGAGATGTCGGGAAGGCAAATATTGAGATTGACAAGACAGTTAAAACAGAACAGCTTCCAGAACCTGTTGCCATCATAAAACCCATGAAAACGGAGACAATTTTTGGACAGATGTCATAAAATAAATATCAATCTCAATTGGTTTGAATTTGATGCTCAATGCAGACAAGTGTACCCTGAGAAAACAGTAAGTTCCTTTTATTGGATATCTGCTGACATCAGAAAGACGAAAGAAATGATCCAGATAAAGTATGAGCAGTCACAGAGTTGCCAAGGACAGCAGATGTAAAAGAAGTACAACGTCTTGTAGGTATGGTAAACTATATGTCCAGGTTCTGTACTCACCTATCAGAAGATTTTGAAATCCTGAGACAACTAACTCATAAACATATGAAACTGAACTCCAATGTATTAGAAAACATTTGTAAGGCTTTAAAGACTAATATAGCCAAGGCATCAGTTCTGAAGTATTACAGCCCTGAATATAATTTGACACTACAATGTGATGCATTACATACACAGGAATAGGAGCTGCTCTGACAAAAAATGGCAAGTCTGTGGTGGCAGTGAGAAGGGGCTATGCCCAAACAGAGAAAGATTGTCTGACAATAGTTTTTGGAATGGAGATGTTTCATCATTACATCTATGGTCATCAAGTAACAATACAGTGTGTTCATAAACCACTAGAAAACATTCTTAAAAAAGCCTTTATCAAGCACTCCAAAATGACTTCAAAGAATGTTACTTTGATTAGATTCTTCAACAGGGAGGCTGGAAACAGTCCGTTCTGTAACTGATGCAAATCTGAGACTGATGCAAAGATGCAGAAACTCATCCAGGCAATTTAAACAGGATGGCCAACAAATAAAAAGAATACACCCTCAAAAGTAGCAAACTGCCACACCTTTTAGAATAAACTGACTTACCAGGTAGTTTTTAGAGGAGAGGAAGCAATTATTCCATACGTAAGACATTATGCACAGAATACACTCCTCACACCGAGAGTAGAAAGATTTCTAAGACGTTCAGGAGAATTTGTATACTGACCAGGTATAAGTGAACATATCAAAATATATGTAGACAAATGTGACACATGTCAGTCAATGGATATTCCACAGCAAAAAGGAAAATTACATCTACATGAGGCTGGACCAGGTCATGAGCTAAAGTAGATCCAGACTTCTTTGTCTTTGAAAACAAAGATCATTTGTTAAATGTGGATTACTTCTCCAATTTTTGGGAGATGGACTGTTTATCTAACTGCAAATTCAGAGGTGAGAGTTATAGCACATGATGCCATTACCTGGTTATTCCTAAAGCAACAGAAAGCTGCCTGCTGTAAAAACCCTATTTGATGGGGTTTTACACAGGTACGGAATGGTAAGGCCTCAGACTAGACATAGTAGTGACAGAACTGAAAAGAATAATAGATGGTAATATGAGATGCCAGATTGTGCAGTGATTCTTTATTAAATGATTGCCATACGTTTCTTTAGATACAGTTCAGAACTTTTGAGAGACAGTCCTCCTCTCCACAGCTTTTGACACAGTGGACCACAAGGTCCTCCTGTCTATCCTTGCCGGCCTTGGAATTACCGGCTCTTAATGGCAGTGGTTTGCAGCCTACCTGCAGGGACACTCATACCAGGTAACATGGCAGGAGGACACGTCACTCCTTGTAGTCTCTCCACTGGCGTTCCACAAGGCTCGGTTCTTGGTCCGCTTCTTTTCTCACTCTACACTCGCTCTCTTGGTAAAGTAAGTAAAGTGATATCCTCTCATGGATTCTCTTGCCACTGTTACGCCGACGACACTCAACTCATCCTTCTCAACCATCTGACACACAGGTTTCTACCCGCATCTCAGCGTGTTTCGCTGATGTCTCTTCTTGGATGGCGTCTCACCTCCTCAAACTTAACCCCTGCTGTACATTCTGGGAACTGCTGGACTTAAAAACAATCTTGTCACCTCCTTTGAGAACTCACTGGTCACTCCTTCTACAGAAGCCTCACTGTAGTCATGGATGATCAGTTATCATTCTCAAGCCATGTTGTAAACATAACTCGGTCATGCAGATTTCTCCTGTACAACATCCGGAGAATTCGACCCTTCCTCTCTAGAGAGGCCGCCCAGGTGCTCGTTCAGTCTCTCGTGACTTCCAGACTTGACTACTGCAACTCTCTTCTGGCTGGTCTCCCTCTGCGCACCATCAGGCCCCTGCAACTTATCCAGAGTGCAGCGGCATGGGTTGTCTCCAAAGTTCAGCCATGTCACTCCACTGCTGCGTTCTCTTCACTGGCTTCCTGTAGCTGCTTCCCGCATCAGATTCAAAACCTTGACGCTGGCCTACAAAGCCAAGAACGGACCAGCCCCTCCATACTTGATGGCAATGGTCAAAAACCCAATCCACACCAAGAGCCCTTCGAGCTTCAAGTACAGCTCGGCTTAACCTGCCATCCCTCAAAGTCCACGGAAGACAAGCGTCCAGACTTTTTTCTGTCCTGGCACCAAAGTGGTGGAACGAGCTTCCCCTGGGTGTCTGAACGGCAGAGTCGCTCGCTGTCTTCAAAAACAGACTGAAAACCCACCTCTTCTGAGAATACTTGGGTGAATAGTAGAGGGGTCACCTTATTGACTTGTGTTTAGTAGAGTCTAAACTTAGAGGTATCTTTGAATTTTTAGCCTATTCAAACTAGCTGAGGCTTTTCTTCTCTGGATAAGAGCGTCTGCTAAATGTAAATGTAATTTTTCTGGATGTTTCTGTTGGAAAAGGGGGAAGTAAAAAAAGCTACAGAGTAACTGTTTACATGAAGTGCTCATGGTTGAGATATTGCAATGAATTATGCATTTGTGTTATTTGTTTGTATGGAGTTCTGGAATTATGTCAATTAACAATGTAACAGAACCTGCTGAAAGTAAAAAAAAGAGATGTAACAATATAGCTGTTCATGATTTATTGTTTCTGTTGCCATCACAAAAAGTATGACTCTTGTGAGTTAGACAATTCAACAAACACAAAAACCAACAAAGAATACAAACGTAAGAAGCAGTGTACTTTCAACAGTTTGTTTGTTGAAGTTGCAACAACTACAAAAGATCAATTGAACAAACATTTCATGGACTGCAGCAATAAATGACCTGCTTCAATGAATATGGACTTCTCACACTGAATATTAAATATATTAATACAGTAATACTAATACAGTATATCCACCCTTTGATGGATGCCACTGAAGATTTAGAGAATCAATGTTTTTCATTTTATCTGTCAGTGGAGCAAATGTTATGGCTATGATCAAAATAGTATGGTATAGAGTGACAAAATGATTTCTTTCTGTTTTTGATTCCATTTTCTGTTATTTTAAGGCACATAAATAATTAATAAACTAAATTAAAAATATATAATATACATGGCTTTAGGCCAAGTGAACACATATCACCAACTAAAATGGCATCAAATATTTATTACATTTGCTTGATTTATCGTTATCATTAGTTGTAGTGGTGGTGGTGGTATTGTGATGATAATGATGATAGTGAGAATGCATATAAATTACCTATGTAAATAAATATATAATGATGTTGAATATATAATGATGAACATTTCTTTGCATATATTTACATTTGCAGATCGTTGTAAGTGAATTGTTCCCAAATTAACAGAAATTTCAATTAGATCTTGGTCACTTCATTCCATTTGTAGGCACCCCTTTTAATGTAAAGCATTAAGAACTTAGCTAATGTAAAGCGCACTCATTGCTGACACACATATTCAGTTACCCACACAGCTTGTGCTCATGAAGAGCTCTTGAGGAGTCATGAGGCATTAAAAGTGAAGGGGTGTCAGTGAAGGAATAAAACTCACACAGGTATGCATTAGTCAGATAGCATGACGGTGAGGCGTTCTGCATGACTGACTGCAGTCTACCACAATACTGCTACAATGCACATGACTGTTCACTTGATAACTCTCAAGATAACATTTCATTATCCAGCATTCAATTGGTGATGACAAAAAATTTCTAACAGGTGCCTGCATTGACTAGAACTCATGCTGAGTGGTAATTAGAGAGAAACAGCAATCCTACCCACCCAGAGACAGCATGTTTCTGTATATTGGTCATCAGCTCTCGAGGAGGCATAAGGCATTAAAAGTCTTTTTGCTGTGTCAAAATGCAACAGAAAGGAATGTGTTCCGCTGTCACACTTTGTAGGCACTAGTTCTTCAAAATCAGCAAGTGGAACTGCCATTTTCTTTCAGTAGAATTAATGTATTAATACTATCCATGTCATCACAAAACGAGTGACTCTTGTGAGTTAGACAATTCAACAAACACAAAAACCAACAAAGAATACAAACATAAAGAGCAGTGTACTTTCAACAGTTTGTTTGCTGAAGTTGCAACAACTACAAAGGATGAAGTGAACAAATCTTTCAGTATGGACTGCAGCAATCAATGACCTGCTTCAAAGAATATAGATTATGGAATATGCACATCTGTTATGGAGTGGTCTGCTGGGGCAGTAGCATCTCGACAGCAGACAAGAAGAGACTGAACAAACTCATAAAGAGGGCCGGCTCTGTCCTGGGGTGCTTCTTAGACACAGTGCAGGTGGTGGGAGACAGAAGGATGACAGCCAAGCTGGCATCCATGCTGGAGAGCAGCTCCCACCCCATGCATGAGACTCTGGCAGCACTGGGCAGCTCCTTTAGTGACAGGCTGCTTCACCCCAAGTGTGTGAAGGAGCGGTATCGCAGGTCCTTCCTTCCTGCTGCCGTCAGACTGCACAACCAGCACTGCTCCCAGCGGACCACATACACACACACACTTAAACTACACACACATGTTCAGGGAACAGAGGTCCCTCAATGTGGAATTAAGGGTCAATTTGCAATTATTTGCAAATATAATCTGTAAATAATATAGATTTTTCTCAGAGTTTTTAACTTTTATTATTTATATTGTGTATATATTGGTAATTTATCTATGTTTTGAATGTCTTGCTATCCCTTTGCTGCTGTGACACTTCCCCACTGAATTTCCCCACTGTAGGACTAATAAAGGATTATTTCATCTTATCTCTTATCTTCTCACACTAAATATTTAATCACAATGTTGTCTTCATACATGCCTCATCCTGATATTCTGGTCATGTCTGCCATTTTCAAGTATTTTTTTTTTCCTTTCAAAAGGTTTTCAAAAGGATTGCTGGTGTTTCATTATCACAGTGAGTTGTATGAAGTCACTCAGTTAACAGTACACTCCTAAAAATTAAAGGTGTCAAACAGGGTTTCTAAAATTATGACATTGAAAAAAATATATGAAATCAAATGTGGTCTAAGATATGATTATGTAAACATTGTGGTTTGATTGATTGTGTAACCATGGTCATCCTAAGCATATTCATTCATATATACAACAGGTTGAAATTAACCAGACATCTGGAGATACATTTGGATGTCAAGGCTAACAAAATAGGCTGCTGTTAAGTATACTCAGGGTGGTCCCGTAGTACTGTGTTAAGTAAAATTCATAAGAATGTGACAATTAGAATTTAAAAACTCCTAATCAGTTTATTGGCTCAGTTTACTGTTTATTGGCTCAGCAAAACACTAATATTACAAAACATTACAAATCAACATAACATTTATACAAAAAGTAGTAGTTTTACATTGCAGTGTTCATTAAAACATTCTCAAAGCTCTCCTCAAATGAGTCTAGTATTATTTATAGTTATCATCCAACACTTGGTTTGTCAAATGAATTATGTCAAATCATGTGTGCTGGTACAAGTCTTTTCGCTGGCTGTGGGCATCAAGGAGAAATACACTTTTTACAATTTTAAGCTAAGTTGGCAAATTAGGTTTGCATTGTGACTCCCTAAAGTAACGGCTCAAAATTAGAGGTCCAGTCTGTGTTCCTCACAGGCTAAAACATTTGCCTATTGTTTCTGTTCGGAAGCCCACTGAGGTTGGAAGTGTGGGACAATGCTACCATCGTGTGGTTGATCCTGAAACTGATGGAACAATAACCTTAATCTGAAACACACGAGCCTACAATAGTTCTCTGTTTCGTATTGTGCATACAATAGAGTTTAGACTAATAAACCAAATTTTAGAATAGCATAAAAGAACGGAATATGATTAACTGAATATGGACACAATGCATTGCAGTTGTTTTTCAACCAGTTCAACCATGAAACCGATTAACCAGTGTAGGCATACATAGTGGTATTTCTCAGACAGAGTCTTACCTTAATGAGAGAGAAAAACAACGTTTTAACAATGGCAAATTCTGCCAGTTCCAAAATGAAATATGCAAATCATAAAATATTGGCTTTGGCCTGTTTTCTGTCTGCCAGGACGTGTTAATTCAGTTTTGGATAAGGTTTTAGATTTCACTCGTTGCTTTACGTTTTTGATTTTGTCATATTTCATTTACTCAGTTGTTTACCAAGTTTTCTTCTGTGGTAAAACGTACTGTTTCTTACTTCCCCAAAAAAACTTTCTTTACTTCCCATTTGGCTCCGTAATTATCAACTGAAAAAGTTTTGTAATTTTGAAAAAAGTGAATAAAACAAAACATCTACAAATTTAACAGGAAGTTACACCTGTTATAAATATTTTTAAAAAAAACTTTTTTTTATTTTTGTGAAACGTCTCATAGTTATATAATTCCACAAATATTTTTCTAGCAAATTACTGCTCGTTTCAGATTTTTTTGCTCGCGTTATTTTGAAATGAAAACAAAATCATGTAAACATATCACACGTTGTGTGTCTGCAAATGTCTTTTATCAGTACTATTTAAAACTTCAGTCTATACCAAAAGCCGAAGAAAACGCTCGTTCTACTGAGAGGACAAATGTTGCTCTCAGTAAAGATCGTTGCAAAACCCTGTAGAAAATGTCCTACCGGTGGTCACTAAAACTAGAAGCTCAAAGCCCGCAATCTGATCCAAAACTCCATGACCAGACATACACTCGTACAAATATTCCATTACATTAGCCATCAAACGAAGAGTGAACTGAATAGTAGTCTTTTCTGCGGCATCGCTCCAATCCCTCTTTGGCCTTTATTTTTGAGTCTATCTGCATCTCTCCAAGTCTCTCCATGTGACCACCCAGTCACCAGGACCACGGTTGTACGTGAGTCAGGCTCGAGCAGATGGCTGTGTTGAAGTGGACGGGATGGAAGTGTTGCACACCCAATGGAAACTGTAGTCCCGTGTGAAGAGGGGCAATGAGGTCCTGAGGTTTCACACTACACGTCCTGTGATCTCTCAGCAGCACGGGCACGGCCAGTTCCCGGCCTCTCTCTGCCCTTTTCATCTTGTACCTGTGGTTCTGGAACCAGATCTTGACCTGAGTGGGCGTCAGGCGCAGGCTACGGGCGAGATGTTCTCTCTCTGGTCCGGACAGGTACCTCTGCTGCCTAAAGCGGCGCTCCAGCTCACATGTCTGCGCTCTGGAGAACAGAACTCTCCTTTTCCTCATTCTCCTCTTCCTTTCGGGCCCCTCAGTGATCGCCCTGGCCTCATCAACCTGCGATCCTTCTTCAGCCTCTGCAGGGTCTCCGGGATCGGCTGCTCCGGGGCAAATTGATGAGAACAGTTATTGGATCATATATACGAACACACTCACATCGTCGCTGGCACACAAAAACCAACATAGAGAGAAAAAAATAGCATTTTATAAATATTGGGTTTTTTGCAATTCCATTTTTAGACACAGCAGCAATCCGATTTTCACTTAATGCCACGGGATTCATCTTAACCAGGTAGAACATGGAAAAGATAGAACATTTTTTTGGACTGGAGAACAACTCCTCCCTGTGTGTGCGTGTGTGTTTATGAATAAACTTACAGTGAGGCTGATACGCTGCTCCCATCCAAAAAGAATTTCTCTTTGGAGGTTGAGTCCCAGCGTCTGCTTGGCTCCGAGAGGTTGCGGGTGCATCTTCATCTTCAGTGTCCTCCGCTCCAAAATCTTCATCATCATCATCATCATCCGCATCCTTCAAGTTCAATATATCTCGCACAGAGAAGCCCATCTTTGTATTACTCATTTTCACAAAAAAAAAAATCTTTAAAGACCTTTAGAGGTCGTGCTCTGCTTCTTGCCAAGTCTGTTTAAGAGAGGCTCCAACCTTTACAGGTTACCGCATCAAATGACGCTTAAAATAATTCAAACAGAAAGGGGGAATACTCCGAGTTATGCTGTCCACTCGCCGTTCCTTTGGTAAAGGTTTATCCAGCATGGGTTTGCCGAGCAGCGTTGGAGGGAGAGACGTTGGCCAGAGTGACCCCCATCCCCACACTGATGGAGTCTTTAAGGTTGCTGAGAAACACTGGAGCATCACAACCTGCAGCCAAAAAACAGGAACCGAGGGCGGGTCTTGGAGTCAAGTGGATGAGCACGGTTTTTAGTGCTTTATTTTAGGCAGGTCTAAATCACTGTGGTTTACAGTATCTAGCTTTGATGCATTCAATCTACAATGAGTGTGTGTGGCATGATGTGACCCAATCGGAAAGGTACTGAGGGTTGATTTGGCCCTCGATTTACATATCAGAAGTGTCCACTGCACAAATGGAAACCTTTGTTGCTAATAATTAGCTCGTGCTTATGCTGAGAGAAAAAAACTTTTTGAAATGCAATTGGTTGGGACATTATATATCGCTGGTAATGGATTGTCTGCTGAAATGAGATGTGTTTGAAATGGCAAGTGGCCAATTTATGGAGACCTTTTAGGTCAATATTTTGCTACGGGATTAAGTCAAGTGGCATAAACATCACGAGCGACCTGTGAGGAGAAGAACAAAAGGCTGTTACTGAGCTCACTTATGGCTGCCTGTCGTTTAAATGAACGTCATATGATCTGTGTTGTTGATACTTAAACCGATCTTGAGGGCCTTTCGTCCACGCTGAATTCACACCTTTGGTACTTGATGGTGCTGATGGGATGGAACCTGTCCGCGCCAAACTCTTTAATTTACATATTCATTAAACTGCAGGTGGAATATAAATACTGTGAGTGAAGTTTAAACACTGTAAATGTGACTTTTTTATATCCATCTGTTCAGCACTCTTACCTTACCCTGTGTTTTAACTTATTGCTGATATTTTGATTTGATCAATGATTAATACCATATTCAAACCTGTATATTTAATAACGAATCATCTTTGCAACGAATTATTGTTAAGTAGTTTATTTATTATTTAATATTAATATTCTTTAGTCTTCTTGTAGCACTGATAGTCATTATGTAGAGTTATTTCGGATTATTATATCTTGTTTGGATGGCATTACACTCTTACGCATTACTTCTGGTATCCGCGTAATATAACCAAAGTTATTTATTGCATGTCCACCGAGATTGTTTATTCATTAGGCTTAATTAGGGTGCTAAATAGCTAATGCTATGTCACTAGACTGGGCCTGTGGGCGTCATTGTGTGTTTAGACACTGTAATTGTCAGAGATATCACAAATGTTTTACAGCCGTTATATATTTTCCTTATTGCTCCACAGATATATATTTTCTTTACTGTAAATTTCACTCCAGGATGTTTTCATGTTATTTAATTTTGTGTCCTGAGCTTGTATGTGATGTGGTTGTGGATGGTTCCCCCTTTTTTAGCCCATCCTGGGTGGTCGTACTAAGCAAACACACATACAAACCGATTTCTAAGCTGTGGGACAATAGGAGGAGTGCAGACCAATGTCCGGCTCGCTCTGGAGCTTTTTGTGCTCGATCAGGTTTTGCATTTATTTGGGAGCTGATTGACGCCCCTCACAAAGCGCCCTAAGAGCTGGGGGATAAATCTGAGGTTGCTCCGTGTTGTCATGGTGCTCTCAATAGACTGGACCTGCTTCTCCATTCGTGTCTGAGGGTGGCAGCTCCGCAGAAATCGAGATTTTTATTTGGCTTTTACACACAGACGCTCCTAAAGTAAGACCTGCAATACGTACTCCTGTACACTTCACCACGCTGTGTGGAGAAAAAACACTGATCTAATCCAAGGAGACCAAAGTGTGGCTTCACAAAGACAGAACACATTAAACACCAATTTAATTTGGATTAATTGAAATGACCCTTTAGATAAGAGTCGTTGTCTTAAAGCAGCTTGTCCAGAAGGTCCAGACCTTTACAGTTTTTCTTGATTTAAGCAAACTGGGATCCACTTAATATTCATTGTTGCTTTCAACTTGCTTTCATTATTTTTTGGTATGTTTTAAAGGTTAACACATGTCTCAAATAAAACACAAAACCTTGGGAGAAAATGGACAACAGAGTATTTATTATCATTTCAGTACATGTGGAAACCACACAGTATAATACTGTTATATCAGAAATCAACCAGTTGCTGACTGGAAGCATGAATAAAAAGTGGTAAGTATTTATCTGGAGAGGACAAAATAATATATCTTATACAATGTCATTTTACACAATGTCACACTTACCCACTGAGATTTTATATCATGATACAAATAAAGGATATTTAAAATATAAAATAAAATGTATATAATGGCAGACTTTTTAAAGGATTTTTATAACTTAAAAAAGATTCTTCAAGAGTTCTTTATCCAGTATGTGTGCAAAGTTTTCCTTCTTAGGTTTCTCTGCCACATCCTCTTCCACACACACACACACACACAAAAACACATACGTTCCTCTGTTGGCACATGCTCAAGCCTCTGGCATTATGTGGGATAATGTTTGACCACTTTGCATTTGTTTAAAGTGCACAGAAATAAAGAAAGTAGGCGGGCAAGAAGTTTGTCTACGAGTTTTTTGTATTACACCTTTTGTGTTTGTTATGTGAGTGGTATTCAGTATATTGCATGGAAGTGTATTTCTGTAAAAAAGAAGCATCAATGAACAGCACACTAAATATAAATATAGACCAGAGAATTCAGAGATAATCCAGGAGGCCATGGTAAAGGGGCACAACATGCTGGACAGCATTTAAGAACAGAAGTTCTCAATGCAATTTCGCCAGTAGTTATTGACTTTATTGTCAGTCTTGGCTTGTCCATCGCAGAAGTGTTCAAATTTAATCTAAATGGATATATCCATAGATTTACATCCAATATTTTTATTGCAAAAAGTTTTTATGTGCAGTAATTGCATAATTTTTACAACTGACATTCACTGGTGGCAGAGAAAAGATCTTCAGTTCTGAACAGGAGACTGCAGTTGTAGATTTTGTGATAATAAATGCCTTCATACTGTTTAAACGGATTAAGTGTTACATGCAGTTTAAAGTAAAGTGAATCAGTAAACTACATTAATTACTACACTTAGGAGAGACAGTTACTGCCAATTAATATAATACATTTTTAATTTCTGACATATTACTGCTTACCATTCTGACAAATGCTAACAGCATAATTCTGCAGAAGTGCATAAGTGATGCAGCATTGCTACTGAACACATAGTGGAAGGTAGCCTATGGGAACTACACAGTGTTGGTAAGTGAGGTGGGGAGAGACATGCCCATGATGGATGGTGCCAGTAGCCAAATCGGAAAGGTGTAAATTTTACTAAGCAATGTTGCTCTGCCCTAACACAAGGCACACAAAGGTCACCAGATTTCATTATAGCAACTCAGTTCACACAGCTAATACAACATAACTGAATCAATTCACTTTAACTCAAAATGTGACAAAACATTATTCTTACACAAATTAAGTTTGTGTTTGTCTAAACTATTCATTTTCCAAGTTATTGTGGCTTATTCAGCTTAAGTGGTCCCACATATCTGTAGTATTTGAGACATGTTAACACTTTAATTAAAACATGCAGTCATAGGGTCCTCCCGTAGACCTCTCTGATCATGTACGCCATACAGTTCATTTCATTCTACACCCTTTTCCCCATAGTTTGAAACTTTAGAAAATTAACTTGTGAGGATAAACTGCATCCCTTTTTCTGAGGCTTGCTGCTCCAATCATCTCAAATCATGTAGCAAATGTCTTTGGGTTTAATTCCTAGAGTCTGTCAAACAGCAAATGTAACCCCAATCCAAGAAAGAGGTACACCATCTGACCAAAATACATTCAGACCAATATCAAAGCTGTCATGTCCTATCTCAAAGTTGTCACATTTAAAAAACTTCAATCTCTTTTGCATAAAAACTTAGATGATCTTAAAGCTTAACAGCTTTTAAGCTTTCAGACTTACCTGTCTGATAGAAACAGCATGTGCTCCTAGGGAACTATAAATCAGATTTTTTCAAATAAACAAAGTTACATTTTTGGTCCAATTTTATCCTCTATTAATAAGAATGATATTTTTACCACCATAACAGACTGTGAAGTGCATCTTCATGCTGAAGGTGCTATTTTATACTGTACCTCAAACTTGTATTAAATCGCTGCTTAATACATTCAGATAAATTATGTAAATATGCTGAATAGATACTGTGCAGATGTGTAAGCTAGAATCTTCCTTGGTTCATGACATATAGAGGACAATTTTTAGTCTTGGGTGGATTCACATTGATTGACCCCAAATTGTATAATTGTATAATACTGATTCTACAGTCTTTTTGGCTTTTGTATTGTTTCATGCATTGTAGTGTTCAACTGCTGCTGCTAATGCACTTGATTATATTCATCTTATCACCAAATCCTTCAAAAGAAAAATATGAGTGTGCTGGAGGGATGAATACAGAATTACACTGCAAGACTCTAGAAGCAGAATAGACTTAGACAGAAACAGATGTTTTTGGAAGTGTTAGATGGGTAAGGGGGTCCACCTAGTGGTGCAGGACTGCTATTCTAACATTTCTGATAAAAATAAATTGGAATGGGGTCACATGGACTGGAAAACTGTGATGTGTTTCTTGCTGTATTGTTGTGCTGTAAAAACATTATGTTAATTTCCACTTTCTGTTTCTCTGTTTAGTGTATTAGCATGTTTGGTGTATTATCATTAGCATTCCCTTGTATGTGTGTTATTGTTTAAACTCTTATTTTAACATGGCATAATGAAAATGTCTGGAACGCAGTGTAAATATGCATCTTTACAGTTTTGTCCAAAATATAACAATGATTTAATTAAAATTACGAATGTATTAGATGTACTTTTTAATAAAATGCAGTACATAGATATGACCAAAAGAGGGAGCAATTGGGCAAGATCTGCACTGCAGACGTATCTTCCTTCCTGCAATGGAAGAACCTTATCTTTAATCTCTAGTTGTGTAGAGCAGCCTAATTTTTACTCAAGTTAAAGTATTGCAATGGAATAATTATTAACTAAATATACTCTTGAAAAGAAGTAAAAGCTTACACATCTATTTACCTGCTGATATAATTCTGCAGTGTACACTGCAGTGTAACTTCTTAATATATCTAGCATTTATTAGCACAGGAACTGCAGGTCAACTCAGAGCTTCATAAATACTCTTATCGTAATATCATCATAATGACCCGGATATAATATTAATATTAGGGCCATTGTGATGACTTTAATTTAATATACATTATATTATAATTCTATTTTATTTTTATCATTATAATACCCAGAACCTGACGTGGAGATTGCAGGAAAGAGTACCAGCAGCTTGTGAGAAGTCCCGAGACTCTAGGAAAGGTCCTGGACAAACGTAAATGTGAAATATAGAAGTGCCGATATTGCGTACTGGTGAGTCCCCACGACAAACACTTGACTGATATAGAACGTTTTGGCAGCAATGACCAAAGATATGTTTTAAGACAAGAGCTACTAGCTTTTACTAGATACTACTTTTTTTTTTTAAACTGTAGAATAGGGAAATAAAACGAAATCTTGCCTAAAATATCTTTTTTTAATGTGTAATTTTTATTTTTTTATGCTCACAGCAATTCCATTTATTGTAATTTATATTGGTCCTTTCATTATGAAATTTGAAACAACTGAAAATGAAGCTGCTTCATTCACATCAAAAAGTAAAGAAAACAAAAAAATGGAGAGATGAGGGTTTTGCCTGACAGTGACTATTTTATTTTTTTAAAATATATATATATATTAAATAATAACAATATTTATTTATGATTAAATAAAATAATAATAAAATAAAGTAACTAAACTAAATAACTAGTAGTTGTTATAAAAATATCAGATAACAATATTTTAAAGTATTCATTGGAGTTAAATCAGCAGCTGCACGTGACTATCACTTCCAAGCGTTGGCCTAAGGGGTAACTGGGCTGTGAAGCAGTGGAACTGCGTTGTCTGAGGTGAGTTAGAGTGAAGTTTAAAAATAATTACATTCAAAAGAAAGTAATTCAGCATCAGCACCTGACTTCACTTATGCCCTCTTTGCTGAATGCAATCAAATTCTCCGACATCTGTGAGAACTCTTTGATCTTACTGATGCTCTCGTTGCTGAATGCAATCAAATTCTCTGACAAAACTTTTTTAAGAACTGAATTTATCAGAGAGACAAGTGCGCAGTCCAACAGTCAAGAGACTGAAGCTACTGTTCAGACCATGGAGTGTGGCAAGTCGAATGTAGTTCGGAATTTGCATGTCCGTTTCATGACCTGACCATGAACTCTTCCAATGACGTCACGTCAATTTGCATTTCATTATTTGTAAAATAATTTAAATTAATATGAATCATGTTATAAATTGTGTGTGTGTGTGTGTGTGTGTGTGTGTGTGTGTGTGATTACTAAGGAATTGTTATCTAGCTGTCCACGTGTTATTCATAGAGAATGGTGTATTTAATATAACATAATTAAATAGTGGTCAAATTCCCTCCTCAAATTTAAATGATTGCAAAAGAACTCGCTAACACATGCACACACACATACACACACACACACACACACACGAACATACGCTGTTGTATTTCCTGAGATCATTTCATTAAAAAAAAACTAAATTAAAGCCATGGTTGATGACCATTGTAAACACCCTGGTAAACACTACATTTTACATAATTTTTTGACTTCGTCATCATTTCATCTCTAAATACAACTTATTATAATATTTAAATAACATATTTTACCTTATGTTCAGAGGCTTTCTTTAACGAGTAGCATCTAATGCAGTTCCGCGGACAACCAGAAGGAGGAGTTCCATGAAACCTGCCTTACTAAAGTTCTCCTGAAAACTTTTTCGATTGAAAAAATGACTGTTTGCATTATTTGACAACACACGCAGTTATAATAAAGTAAGAAACCCTCGTGTTCAAAAATGATCTACAAACAACAGTGCACACCTCCCGGGCTGACCGCGGGTATTTCAATTTTTAACAGTGCTCAAGTTAGTAAGTTCTTGACTGAAACTGCAGTGACAAAAATAGGTGGCGCGTTAATGACTAGCTAAAATAGAGTGCTTTCTTGCTGGTATTAGTATAGGTATCGGTATAAATCATTCATTTAGGCTACATACTAATACCAAATCAAAAGGAGGGGGACATTAAGTTATTACTACATTAAGTTTCTTTAATCACAGGGTGATTAGAACAGGAATACAAATAGAACACTCGAATGTCACAAGAAGACTTTACTTTAATGAGATAATGCATTTCTCTTAAGGAAAGAATAACACACAGTCCTGTAAACTGGTGATCATTGCTGTTTCTGCATGAATATAATGTCGGAAAGAGGAGAAGGACCTCTGGTGGAAACAGGGAGGAGTTGGAAACCCTGCCAGAGAGACTGACGCCTTCGTTTGCTCGGCCACTTGTTGTCTGTGGACAGATCAGTGCAGTCCTTCTGCGTGCTGAATCGAGTCTCAGTAAGGCCGTTGGAGGAAGAGGAGGGAGGCCCTGACCGGGAAACGGCTTTTCCAATGTACAGGAGGGGTAGTAGGGCTTACCGGGGCTTTTACTAGAGGAACGAATAAAGCCTGCAAATGGGTAAGAGTGCATACTTCTTTAAAATGCTGGGAACCGACGTTTCATAACGTGCATTAAAAATGGCCCTGTATAACCCAGCATTCTTGCTTGTTCCTATTTCTGTCTACATACATTTAGTGTAACTTCGTCATAATCTAGGTTTGAATTTGTGTATCTTTCTAGGTGTTTCACTGTAGCCCATGTATTAAAATTACCAGCTTACTGACAATTCTGGAGGTAAAATTCCAACCATTTTCCTTTACGGTGAATGAAATAAGTAATTTGTTGAGCGATCTCAATATAATTATACTTTTGTGTTATCTGTAACGCACCGTGTGTCATATTATTGTCTGCTTTAGAATTTAGATATAAAAGTGTGTCACATTTAGCTGATCACGCAGATGGTTTCCGTTAAAGCCTGTGTAGTGACAGTTTTATAGTTGTCTTATTATTTAGCAACTCTGATGCTTCATTGTCTAGTTGCTGCGCGTCTCCCAGGACCAGGCCTAAACTTTCAAACCCACGTCACTCTTAAGAAAATCCGATCATACTGTGTATTTAGATTTTTGTACAAATTTGATAGGGTGTCATTAATATGCAGGTCATCGTGTACATCAAATGCATATTGTAGCTTTAGAGAAATAAACTGCACCTTTGCACGGAGTGCTGCTCCGATATATGCTGCAGTAGTTTGTAATAGAACGAAATTCATATTAATGATGTATTTAGGCTAAACAACAAACTGTTTTATGCTCAATAAAATGTGACGTTTAATGTTAATGACGTTGATACAGCTTAGATGGTGAAATGGTGATTATTCGGTTTGTTTTTTGCTCAAACCTCCTAAAAGAAAACTAGGAACTAGAAAACTAGCATTATCATTGTTGTCCTCGATAACTAGAATGCAGTAAGTAAACAGAGTACTGCATTCTTTCAAGCCTTTCCCAAATTTTAGCGTTATAGAATGTGAACATTTCTTCAACTCTGAAAGTTGTTTTATGTCTAATAAACCCATATTGTAGAGAATCAGCTTAATGGAGTTTTAAAGTTTAAGCGCAGGCCAAAAAAAGGATCAAGTCGGAACTGTACTTTGATGATTAGGGCTGCACTACTGTATGCAGCAATAACTGAGACACTTCAGATTTTCATTAATAATACATCAGGAACATTTTAGTATTCTGTTCGTATAATTAAACTCTCTAAATTCTCTGAATAGTTGTCTATGGGTTCTAAATTAATGTATGTTAATCTCTCTCATAACTACAGATCGCAGACATTCGTTTATTGCTCACACAAAGCCCTAAAAGGTTCCTATATGGTTCTTTGCCTGACCAAGCGTTTCTAGTAAATGCTTTACCTGGTTGGTGGTTCTTCACACTCTTAAAAAAGGTTACTCACATTCTTCTCAGATCAATGATTGTGTGAGGGAAGCATAAGGGGTTCTTCAAGGCCATCGATCCGATGGCACCTTGGCACCTTTATACAATTGCCAAATAATTCAACTCAGTTATTATATAGGCGTTTTGTAAACTCGTGTATTTTCTTTGCACACAATTCGCTAAAGCAGTGTGTTGTGGTGTTTGCAGAGCAGCCGTACGGTGAGGTGAATCAGCTGGGCGGTGTGTTCGTCAACGGGCGGCCGCTGCCCAACGCCGTGAGGATCCGGATCGTGGAGCTCGCGCAGTTGGGCATCCGACCGTGCGACATCAGCCGCCAGCTGCGCGTCTCCCATGGCTGCGTGAGCAAGATTTTAGCACGTTATAATGAGACGGGCTCCATCTTACCTGGGGCTATCGGGGGCAGCAAGCCACGGGTCACCACGCCCAACGTGGTCAAGAGCATACGGGACTACAAGCAGTCAGATCCAGGGATTTTCGCCTGGGAAATACGAGACAGACTCTTGGCCGACGGAGTTTGTGACAAATACAACGTGCCGTCAGTCAGCTCCATCAGCAGAATCTTGAGGAATAAGATTGGAAACCTGTCTCAACCGGGTCAGTACGAGGGCGCTAAGCCTTCTCCCCCACAGCTGCCCTACAGCTCCGTGTACCCGTACTCATACCCCAACGCCGTTTCGCCCAGCAGTGCCAAGCTGGGCAACCCTCCTGGGGTGGCCGTGACGGCGGGTCACGTGGGACTGTCCAGGGCCTGGCCTTCTGTGCACACTGTCAGCAATATTTTGGGGATACGAGCATTCATGGATCCCTCAGGTACGTCTGAAGTTTACACAGCACTGTAGCGGTAAAAATAAGCCCACACAAGAGTTGGTCTGAATTAAAGTTTTTGCTGTGAGCCTACAGAGCGTGTTTCAAAAAGGGTTGTACTACGCTGAGAAATTGTTCCTTTTAGGGTTTATGCATTCAAAAAGACATAAACATAAGTTAAACGAATTTAAATGTATTTTAATGCATTTTATTAGTGTATTTTACATTACACTTAAATGTGATCGCAAAACTGCACTTTAAAATATTTTTCACAGCAAAGTTAGGTTTTTAGTTGAGTATGTGGGTAAAGTTTTATGTTATAATTCTCTCTCTCTCTCTCTCTATTCACAATTTGTTGAAAACAATAATAACAATAAAGGTGGCGTAAGTGAAATAAAGACCAATATTACGTTTTCATTTTTCTTTAAAAAAAAAAAACGTTTTTAGTGTATATTGAGTATATAACGATAGAAAATATCCACAGAAAACATTTAATAATTAGCATAAATACTTAATTCAAGGTATTAAACATATGCTGATTCGTTCGCAGTTTTGCTGCTCATCTCCGTCGACTAAGACGATAGTCTGACTTTACAGTATGTACAGTATACATACAAAGTAAGACCAGAACTAACATTTAATGTTTTGTAATTGTCTTTAGCGATCGCTGGTCCTGAGGGCTATCAGACAAAAATGGAGGACTGGGCGAGTGTAAACAGAGCAGCATTTCCCTCCACCCACGGACTCAATGGCATTGATAAATCACACCTAGATACGGATATTAAATACAATCAGGTACGTTTTACTTTAGTATATATCTTCCACTATGTGTTGATGAATTTCACTAACATAATTTGTTATAATTCGAAGTTTAGTGGAATTAAACATATCATGGCAAAACTAAATTGGGAATAAAAAAATATTACTAATTAATTTAGTAATACTAAAACTAATTTGTTTAAACGTTGCTAAAAATAGAAGAACATTCCATTTAGTGCATTGTGCTTATTTTCTCTTCTCTTCACCTACAGTCTTCACCTAATCTTGCCGGATATGTTCCCGCGTGCGCCTACTCAGCAAGCCAATACGGTGTCAGCGCGTGTAGTGGAGCTTCCGGTACCTATGCCCCTCATTGGCAGTCTCAAAGTTCAGGGGGTCTAAGCCATACGGGAGGGGGTGCAATGGGCCAGCACGGTCACAGCCTCCACAGCGCCATGGCTTTCAAACGACCAGCACACGGTATACCTTAATTTAACCACAGTTTGCTGCTCTGACATGTATATAATTTAATATCAGTCTTACATTTAACATCATCATTTACATGACTGTTCACAACTAGCGCCTCATTTAATTGACTGTCACCAAATTGGTTGCCTTAAAGTGTTGATACCTTCAATCTCCATTGAGTGACCCCAGAACCTGTATTACCAAAATCACTCAGTTGAAAGGTGCTTTAGAAAAAAGTCATTCTTCTATGGAGTTGCTCCAATCAAGCAGCTTGCACCTCTATATACTTAAAGATCATACCAACATGAAGTGTATCTATGTGATATTATTTTTATACATATGTATCGATGCATAATAATAATAACAATAATAATATACAATACAGATATCCCGAGTTATGGTGGTTCTTGTTTAATATTGTAACATTTTCCATTTAATTTAACATTTATAACTAATTTAATTAAAATTCCCTAAACACCACCTCAAAACCAAAGATTAATCTTTAGTACTGAAGCTTGCCCATTTACAACAACACGATTCATATATCCAAGCTCCAAAACCAAGAGGAAGAACTTCTTCTATTATAAAAAACACCTACATGGGGTTATTATAATAGTAATGCCAATTTTAGTATATTTTAGGCTTAGTTTAGTTTTACAGACTAATCTATTACATTTAATTTATTACATCTAAAACAGAAAACGTTAGTTATTTTGTAAAAAATATATTCATGATCATCACGTAAGTAAATTTACTGAGGAGTCCTCACTTTAAA
This sequence comes from Salminus brasiliensis, assembly GCF_030463535.1. Lineage (NCBI taxonomy): Eukaryota > Metazoa > Chordata > Actinopteri > Characiformes > Bryconidae > Salminus > Salminus brasiliensis. The sequence goes on along the minus strand of NC_132878.1, from coordinate 66,072,053 downwards.
TCTGTGAAACTTCTAAAGCTCTTTTTTTTTAGTTGGTGTATGCCGTTAGAAATGTAAAGTTGACCGAAAAATAATAGCGGCGACGAAGCCATCTAATTCAACCCAGCAATTGAGTAAAATATCCAGTATTTTCCAGTGTACTGGATCTGCATTATCAATCATTATTTGGACTTTATTAATCATACATATTAAGCTATTATTTCCCGCACTTTCTTGCAGTTAGTTGTAACTACTTAATTCAGGCGAATTGTTTGCATTACCTGGTAGGAAATTGAAGAAGTATGAAATATGAGAATAACAAACTCAGCAAGGTAATATATAAGAGAGTATACGATGGGGTTTCCGTCATTGCAAATTTGATTGATTTCTGTGGTCTTATTTTTTGTTCCAGCATGTTCATATATAATATAAATATTTGACATATAGGTTAATCCAGATTTGACGAACAGTGATCTGTATCTTATAATAATGTTGGTCAATTAGAATTTGTATGATTGGTTACAGCCAACTACAAAATCAGTAGTTTTCTAAATGGTGAGCAGAAGCGCAAGTAACTTTCAAACCTGAAAGAGGTTTCTTTTCATGTCTGAACTATTGATCACTGCAATGACTGTACAGTGAACATAAGCAGAACCACTTTAGTATAAATAAATTGGTTTGGAAATCACAAAAAGTGTGGGAACGGTCGGTGCTATATAATCGGTGCTATACACTTAAGCAATTTGACAAGGGATGTAGAAGCTTTTAAAAACTCCAACTCTACAGTTAGATGGATAATGTTATCTGTTAAAATTACATGAATTACATAACACTATAATAACAAGTAGTTATCTAGTTATACTAGATAATAGCAATTAATTGACTTTCCCTGAATTTTTTTTTTCTTGACTTTTAGGTGGGTACATTTAAATAGGTGTTTTACTCGAAACAGACACAAATAAGATATTTAATTATTTAAATAATTAACACAATATTCAAATAATAAATCGGAATTTAAAACAAGTATTATTGTTGTCGTATTTTCTCTCAGTGAGCGTTTCGGTTGGTGAGAGAAGAGTGTGAATTTTGATTTAATTGGTTTACATTATTTTGCGCCGCCTGCTGTTACGTGGTAAATGTCAAGTCAAAAGACATGATGATATTTAATATATTTTTTAAATGCTTTTTATTTGGTCAGAAACATGAACCAAAAAGAACAGCCGATTTTAAAGAGAGGGGACTTAGGTTTAGTTCAGCTAAAGTGTTTTTTGGGCTCATTCTGTTGCCTGTGTTGATTTTCAGTTGGGGACAGGAAGCCCTCCAGTCTGAGTCCTGTGGGCAAGCAGCAGCAGGAGGTGTTAAGCGGACTGCCCGGAGCCCCCTCCTCATCCTAACCCCCTCCACAGTCAATTGCACTCACATAGTCCAAAGGGGCAGCTTGAGGGCGGCAGCAGTAAGTTATTGCTGTCATATCGTGCGGTCTGAAACGCGCAGATAATTAGGCGAGATTAATTTAACATGGGTAGCTGGAGCTGTGGGAGTTTATGATCACAGGTGATTTCTGCAATATTTGCAGTCCATTAGTTTTTTTTACATTTCCTGTCTATTTTTTTCTTTCTGTTGTTTATAAATAACGCTTCTTTTATAACAATTCAATACAATACAGCAGAACAAATTGGTAATATGAAAAATAAAAAGTTGCATATGGACTTTAGTCTTTGTTCATTTGAAAAATGGTAACTAATTATGTGTCTCCTGTTAAAAATGTAAGCCTAATAACTGTAGGCTCTTACAAGAATGTATGAATGAAAGAGAAAAACAACTTCCCAGTTTTATTTTTTATAAATCCTACTGTGTCTAATAAACGCATGTTTAAGGAAAGTGATTTTTGACTACTGTGTATTATTTATTATTATTATTTTTTTTTTTTACCGTTTTATCCTTTACTTTCGTTTTCTCAATGCCCAGCTACAAGAGACGAAAAAGAAAACTGACTAATAGATTAGTTAGAACTAAAAATTTTAATTTTAATATTTTAATAATTTTAATAATTTTAATTAAATGTACTTATTTGTGTGCTTGCTTTTTTCGGAAGAAAATATTTCAGATTGTTTGTACTTGATTATATGCGTTAACATTTTTTATATATTATTATTATTATTATTATTATTATTTAGTTACGGACGTCTGTTCGTTTTAATATAGTAAATCCTATTTTCAGTTCCACTAATTAATGAAAAAAAAATACAGCTTGTAATTACAGCAATCATGTGCCATACAGACTGGGATTAATCAAAGGGGTTAAATGAGTTCAGTGGATAACTTATAAAACTATTTTAAAAAACTATTACATTTTGTGTTGGAACAGGTACTTAAACGTTGATCTGGACCAAAACCTGAATTTGACATAGGGCTGGGTCATTTTAAATCGTCTTTAGCTGGTTAGAGGACATAATGGTAAGATAATGATCTACTTTTCCAAAGGATGCTTCTTTTAGCTCAAATACAAACACGAAATAACTTTATTTAGTAATATACCTTCACACAAAATACAAGAGAACTTCTATAGCATACTAAATATATGTTTACATATCATATTATTATTATTATTATTATTATTATTATTATTATTATTATTATTATAGCTGTTGTTGTTGATGTTTTAGAAGTTATTATATATACAGTTACATTAACAAGAATGATGTACCACTCCAAGTAATTACATATACCGCTTAAAATTGACCGGGACGTATTTTTCATATGTATCTTCTGTCAACATTTCACACACATTTTCTGCAGCAGATGGTTATGCGTCCATGGATCTGATGTACACAAAAAAATAGCTAGTTGAGTATAAAATTGCCTTGTTATAGAATCATTAGCTTGCATTTCCTGCATGACTATAAAAACACATTTACTAATGGAAATAAAAAAAAAACCTTCATTTTGAAGGCGAGTAGGAGTGCCTTCCAAGAGCATATATTCTCCTTCAGCTTCATAGGTTTCCACTCTAATTTAAAGAAACATTTGAAGGTAAGAAAATTGCTATTAAATCCGTGTTAGTTTAGTTTTAAGCTGCACTTTACATTGCCTTGTTATACAGCATACACCAGCAAACCAGGTGATTTTTACATTTTTTCCTATTTAGGTAAAGTTTTGATCCAACCTCATAATCAACCTTAAGATAAACCTTAAATACTTAAATAATAATAATAATAATAATAATAATAATAATAATAATAATAATAATAATTGCTCTGCTGCTGGACTAACGATCACAGCCTGCTTAAATGAGTTTATGTTAAGTATAAGAGAATTCAATAGGTCAAAAAATTATAAAACTTCATAACCAATCACAGACAACATCAGTATGTGGTCTATGAGCTACAATTATTTAACAATAAAAATCTAAACTTAAACACATTATGTATACGTATTATTTGATTACACTGAAAACGATACACAATATTATATTTATTGTTACTGTACAACCAGGTGATTTGCCTCATTTGTCCCATTATATACTGAACTGCAGCAAAAACTCAGTTAATGGTGTGTTAACTCATTCAGTCGGAAGTCAGTCTTTAGTCTTATATTCTTCAGTCTTCCTTCAAAGCTTACCTGCGTTTGCTCAGACAAATCCGGTAGCCTATATGTAAGGGGAAGGGGAAACCTGATCCTACAGCAAACAGTTCTATTTTAGGCAGGGCATGCCATCACACAGCAAGACAGCAGACAAATAATCAGCTCCTCATCACACACCGAACAATGGAGTATGTGCACCGTTTAAGGTCCACAAAACAAAAGGTGCAGACCATTGCGAACACACACTCTATTCAGGAGGGAAAAGCGATGTGGGAGTTAGGACCCAGCAGCTGAGAGAACAGATCAAGTTCTCCCGCACATAGAAACACAGCGGACGTTGCTGAGCGAAAACTATAGAGTTCTAAACACTTTTCATGGTTCCCTTTCATGTATACGTCTTGAATGATCACTGAATAAAGCACTGCATTAAATATATCTGTACATCATCTCCAAATGGATAAAACATACCAACAACACAGCTATTGACAAAAGTAAACTGAAAACAACATTTGTGTATTTATGTGAAAACGGCATACACACTGGAGTTAAATGCTGTTCGTGTATTTTCCCAGTGGATTGTTTCACTTTATTATTTAGTTATTTTAACCATTTTACTATTTACACATATAATCTGTTAAGAAAAAAAACCTACAGGACTAAATCGTCATCACTGTCGTCATCATCATCATCATCACCATCATAAATGACATAAAAGAACCACTTCTGGTTCCAATAAGAACCATGTTTGTAGAGGTTGAACCATTTGAAGAACCATCACTTGATGGAACTTTGTTTACAAACTAATGACTATATCACTCCACAGTAAAATCACCTGGTTAAATAATTCTAGTCTTAGTTGCACTAAATTCAGAGTTCAATTGAGTTCAGTTGGACTGCTGGCGAATGTAATTTGAGCTATGCTGTTGTTCTCCAAAACTAAAGGCGACGATCAGGGCACTCGTGCGAAGAGACTTCAAAGCTCTGCGCATCTTAATCCGCTGTTTGGACGCGAGCTGGTTCGGTGTAAGGCAGTCTGAAAGAAAGCTGTCATTTCTCAGCCTAAATGATTAATGAGCAGAGACAGAACGAGCTGATAACACATCTCAAACACACGATGTGTCCCAGACTGACATGATAATTACAGGGTATTTACAGTGTACACGTCCATGTTGTGTTTTTTATTGTCCTCCACACCTTGGAGTTTGTACATGATTAATCTCGTCCAAGTCAAACATGATTAAATGTAACAGACGGCACCTTCTCCAGGATGCATGGGCTCAGTGAGTCAGGCGGAGTGGAGCAGACTTCAGGCGCCGTCAGATACACTGCAGACGGAGCATGAAACCACGGCCGCACAGCTCCACCCTTACCGCCCTCAACAACACCTATCACACACACGCTCGTTTTCGCATATGCCCACTTATATCGTGCAATGTTGCGCTATCTTGCAGGACTTTTTCAGCTGCAGCCTGAGCACATTTCTGTTATACCCAATCCTAAGCCGCCCAATAGGTCCAACAGCTGCACTGAGCCAGATAAAGAGAAATGCCACAGATGTTTTCCTCTGGTTGGTCTACAGTGATGAAATTTGGTGAATTCATCCATTGGGTGATCATCCAACACAACACAATTCATTTTTGTGATGACATGCAATTTTAAGATATAATTCTAGTCATACAAACTTTTTTTTTCTTCAGATCAGGTTGGGGGAACATTCAAACCCAAGTTGAAGAGCCACATGTGGGCATTACTGGGTTAAAGAAATGACTATGGCACAAATTAAATCCACAATTCCCCTGCACCAAATATAGCCATTAGGCTAAAACATGTTTGATATCAGACTTTTGCTTTGTAAGTTGTGTCCAGGTTTGTGTCCATGCAAACTGTACGTCTAAAACATGCATTGAGCTAAATTAGCTGTTGATGCTTTTAGCTATAGTATTTTATTTGATTATATATTTGTCATATAGTGACATAAACCACGTAAGCAAGTCAATTAAAAAATCATTGAGTTTGGGCAAATGGTAAGCTCCTTAGGCAAGAAAAAGACTTGCCTAACATCCACTCTCTTCGAAGGTAAGCGATGGTCAGAAGCCTACAACTTTACCCGCCTTGTTCCCTCCTCCTCTCCAATCACACGGATGCCCTGCCCAAAACACTATGCCCCTCAGGGGTTGGCAGAAAGCAATGTGGCTGGCGGGTAATATATCACTTAACTACTTTATTACTTATTCGCCAATGAAATGATGAAAAACTGTACTGTAGAGAGTTTTTATTTGTCTCACTGCTACTAACAGAACTGGAACTGTTTTCTGAAGATTTTTCTGTTTCACGTGGTTTCTTATGCAGTTGTCTTATGCAACAGGAATCTGTTTATTTTAGTCGAAATGATCAAAGTGGCGACAATCGGGGTCCTTTTAAAGCGAGTCAACGTTGCTGACGAAGTCTCTAAAAAGAAGATTCATTTTGAACACGCTGACTAAACAGCCAAATTCAGACACCATATATTTGTTGTCATAATTCGATTAAATAAATATATGCAGACCGTGTAAGGCAATGCAGCGAATTCACATGCAAGATGGGACTGATTTTTTCCTGGCCTGAATCATACTGATGAACTTCATGGGAAATGGTGGCAACATTCACTCCAATGGCCTGAATAAGATTAAATTACACTGTTAACTGCTTTCAGTCAAAAACTGAGACAAGTGTGTATGTGCGCGTGTATGTAAGTGAGCAAGAAAGGTCGAGATAGGCCAGATAGCTAAAAGATCTGTCAACCCTCGCAGCTCATCTGTTCCTCTCAGTCACATTGTCCAGTTTTCAAAGCCACTTTAGGTGTGCTGGTCTGCTTTTGTTAAAGCTAATGGGTAAAGAGAGACGGCACATGGAAAAAGCAACCCGAGGTCCTTGTCCTGCACCTAGTGTCTGATGAATCCTTTTGTTATGTGGGAATTGCCTGAAATAAAGTACCTGGCTGAATGAGCCCCTAAATATTTTCACACATTATATAACTCATCATTTGTGTATGTTATTACTTTTTCATTTTTAAAATAAGTTAACAAAATACTGATTGTAAATGGCCTTGTTAGTGGAATTCTAAACAAATGTAAAACCTGAAACTCTGTAAATATTTTCACAATAATGTTAAGGAACACTAAGCTACAAAAAAATCATATAATGCATTTCATTAAATAATAAGAATAAGAATAATAATAAGAAGAAGATGAAGAAGTAGAAGAAGAAGAAGTAAACAATAAAATGTTTAGCTAAACAATGCTTTATTGATGGATATGACAATCAAATGTGAATTGTCAAATTTCTTAAGCTCAAATAAACAGATAAATCACAAAGTCCTAAATAATACAATTACAAAACAAGACACTTATTCATACTCTCCACCTTAAAGCGTAATGCTGGCAATTGTCATGCTGTCTTGGTGGGATTTGTTGTGTTGGTGCTGTTAAATTAGACTATAGACTATATGTTTTTCAAATGTAAGTAAACTTGTTTATGGATGCAATGAATCTAAAAATGTGTGCATGTGTGTATGCATCATGGATTACCCTGGCGTGACTAAATGGTGCAGCATTCCAGCTTAATGCATGACTCCTCCATAGGTCTGAACCAGCTCTACACACACACACTTAGAACTTTAATGACTGAGGCTCAAGAGCTGTTATGTGTCCATAATTGACTCAAATGAAAATGTCTCCCAGTCACTGTACATACTTTACACAGTAGTTATCTACAGTTGGGGCTGTCTGCAGATATGTCATAATATACATACTGTCGCCATGCTAATGGCAACAGAACTTATCTGCATGACTTTTTAAACAGTATTCCAGTGGCTCAGTGGATGAACTGCCTTCTCTGTTAGTGTCGGTCTCTTTATCCACTTTTACGTGCTGAACCCCCACAGCAAACACAACAAACTCAGCAACAGCACTGCAACATTTTCTGGAAACAAACGTTACAAACTATTTTGATTTTTGAGTTCTTCATATTATTAGATTACATTATACTTGGGTAAACACAATTTTTGTTCATTTCATTAATTTGAATAAAAAAGTAAAACTAGATCTGTCTGACAAAGTTGGCATGACATAAAGACATAATCCGAGAAGGAAGAGTACCCTGTTTACATTTAGGTACAGTAGATCTCTACATGATAAATATTAAACTCAACCAGCCTGTCATACAATCCAAGCCAAGTTTCTTCTTCATTCTCTTGAATGACTTCTCAATGACCTCAATAGTGTTGCATTAGTGGGGCCAAGTCTGACGGGTTTTTCCTCCATGATGACATCAGGACGTCTCATGGCTCTTTTGTGTAAGCAGCTCCACTGAACTCATCCCTCTAATGTAAAAGAGAGAGAAGAAAAGTGAAAAACTAAAAGGGCCACAACGCTGCTTATTGATCTCGTCATGGTAGTGGTAGTCTGAAAAAGCTGCATGAATACCACTGCCAGCTGATAACATTTTAAATGAATAGCTGCATGTATTTTGCACTACTGACTGATTGTCATCGTCCATAGAAGGCAATCTCAAATTCCATCTGCACCCACTAGGCTGTCTAGCAAACAGCTCAACTCAGGTGGCCAATATAGAATAGGCTCCTTCTCAGCACCTCCCAGGTGCAACCCCCAGAGTGATTGGTGTGCTGGGTTGTTTGTGGACATTTTGTACATTTTCAAAAAGATCCTAAAAAAGCTGACAACAGAGTTAACCTACCATCCTAGAGGAAATTAAATGCTCATGACACTGCAAATGTTTTACAAAAGCACTTTGTTTTAACTGAAAGTGCAAAACCATTTATTTTTAGTTCCTGAGGTTAAGATCAGTATTAAGTTTAAGTACTATGTGTGTGGGGGAGGTGGGTTCTGTGTTGCCTTGCCCTAGTCACTCTACAATTGCAATGCTGATGCCACAGGCTGATAGCCTTCAGCAGTCTGTAAGAATATACCTCCCAGGACGAGAGCACCACAAGCCCTGTTTAGACCACAGCTCTTACACACAAACACACTCCAGTCGGCTGCTGACACAACATACGTACATCTCCCAAACTCCTTCCTTGAGGACTGTGTCTGTGGCCAAAGCAAGAAACTGTTGACAATTAGCTAAATGCTGTACTACTACTGAAACAAGCTTTAGGTGTGTAGATGTCAATACAACCAAAGCCTAGGTTTGTAAATCCCTGGGCAAAAATGAATACACATAAGTAATTTAACTGTGCCTTGCATTATCAAGCTCTATGCATTATTGTAATAGCACTACATTTACTTTATTTTATTATCTGTGTGTGACTGACGGATGAATAGTCTCAAATATATGTTTGTGCGAAAGAGGAAAAGGGCTTTCAGTTGGGTGTGTGGCTACAGATGATGCAGATTTTGGCATTGAACGGCTATAAGGCGGTGAAAGGATGAAGTGCTATCCTGCAAATTTCATATTATGTGTGTCTTTTGGTGGTCAATCTGGTGTTTCTCAGTTGCAATTTAGATTTATGATAATGTAAAATATTAGGTGCAATATTTCTGCATATCTATCAATTTAGTACCACATTGTACCTCAGTGAATGTGTAATGTAAATCATTTGCAGTCAATGAGTACCTGAGGTCTGGAAGGTCATGAACAAATGCAGAGTTTGCTCCATTCATGCTTCTATAGGCCTTTATAGCAGCCACTGCTCTTTGTGGGTCTTTACGCTTTCAGTTTTGTTTTCAGTAAGTGAAAAGCATGCACATTTGGGTTGAGGTCATGAGAATTTAAGAATATTCTGTTTTTCGTTTGCCTTAAGAAGATCGAGTTGCTTTCACATCATATTTTGCGTTATTATACATTTGTTCAGTGAAACGCCATTCCATCAGTTTTGCATCATTTGACTAAATCAGAGAAGAAGATATAGACACACTTTAATTTATCCTGATACTTATTTCAGCTGTCACAAGATCAATAAACACCAATGCCTCAGTTTCATTGGCATCAATACATGCCCATGCCATAATCGTGCCTTTACAATGTTTAACAGATGATGGGGTATGTCTTCAGGTCATGAACCCTTCATTTTCTTCTCAACACTCGAGTTGATAAATCAGTACTTTTGTTTCAGAACTGGACAGGCTTTTTAGATGTTTTGTAGCAGTCTATTCCAACTGGTCTAATTTGACTAATTTGAGTTTTGCATCTTGAGGTAAACCCCCTGTATTTACATTCATAGCATCTTTATATTGTACTCTCTGACAATGACATGTTTACCTCCTCAACAGTTTTCTTCACTCAACTAACTCTAGGACTAATTGTTGTAACGTTTTTTAAACTAGTATTAGTTGTCATCCACACCTTTGAGTATTGCTGAGTTTACCCATGTATTCCTTCTTTTTAATCCATTGAACAGCCAGTGGCCAACCAGCAGGCCAAAAGTGATATTACAAACTTCTATTACCAAAGAATAGCCCCACCAGTTTGTGAAGAAGTTCCAGTAGTAACTGAATGATATGCCTTAGTGTTTAATAAGAATCTCTGCATTAAGGGGTTAAACATTTAAAATCCTTTTAACTGTATGCCTAATTCATCAGACACTTGCCTTAAATCACACAATATTGTTTAAAAAAAATCTCTTTTAGAATTGTCTATGATGTTTGTAACATTCTATGACACACTGGTATCTATAAACCTGTATTAAACTATACCATATAGCTTAATAGAAATAGTTGCCACCATCTTTATTTTGTCCATACAGTTGTCCACTTCGTTTTGTCTACACAGTGTCAGAAACCACATTAGAGATTATTAACAACTCGTGGTTTGAGGTGAGTGTGTAACAATTTGCATGCAGGTTACATAATGCAAATTTTTGTATATAAGCATTAATTTCTTGTCAACCTCATATGTCGAATATAAGGCCCACAAACATGTCTTTGCTGATAGATTTTGTTTGGGCTAAAGATAAAATTGTATGCAGTTGATTTTTGCTACATTTTTCCCTTAAAAATTGTCCGAATCTAGCTGTCACTTAGACTGTGCAGCTTGGATGGACTAAGAGCAGATAAGGTCATTGTTAACAGCATGAGGGCTGTGCAGACAAGCTGATGTTACCATGGAGAGGTGTGTAACCTGAGCTGACTGTGTGGACAGATGAGTGAGTGTGAGTAAGCCACTCCTCACTCTCAGAGGAGCCTTAAAAGCTTCGCTTCCTAATCCCTAAAACAAATATTTTCAGATTATTTGGTCTATTGATACTGGGGTGCTCAGCCTCCGTGAACAGTGCAGAAGATTAAGACATCAACAGCACTCAGGTGCATAAGGCCAGTAAGGTCAAGAACAAAATACCAACCACTACAGTAAACCATAACCTTTTATTTATTGTCTTTGGCAAAGTATGCTGAAAAATTGGTTACTGAATTTATTTGATTGTAATAAGTACACCAGTTTCTCATTAATAAAATACATTACACTTCAGCTAATGTCAGAAGTAGATAAAACTTTTCAGCTTTATTTAAAAACAATATTATGTAGCACACTTCAAATGAGTTTTGGTCACAAGTAAGGTTTCTTTCTTATGACTCCTCTATTAATATTGTTTGTGTAAGTAATGCTGCACAGTACCACCTTTTGTTCTAGCCAATCATATGGAGGTTTTACAACATTTTGCAAAATGTTTATAACAATAACATTTTGTATAGCAGCCGTACCCTGCCTCATAGGCACTGATTACTTTTCCTTTTTAGATTTTAGACAGTTTCTTAAACCAGCACATATGATATTTCCAGGTTTAAAAAGTGATAATGATGATGATTTTTATCTGTGTTCACTTTGACAAAAATATAATTTGCTTAAAGACAGGCCCCCATTGATTATTTGGGGAATTCTGTGCCCACTGCAGCCTTAGCTTTCTTTTTCTTTGCTGACAAAAATGCAACCCAGCATAGTCTTCTGATGTTATAGCCCATCCACCTCGACAAGGTTGACAAATTGTACATTCTGAGATTAAATATGAAAATATAAAGTCATCATAGCATATATAGCATAATAGCTTTTTGTTTTCCAAAAAGACATCAATTAAATTAATGTTAGAACATCCACGTTGTTAAATTTTAATGTAAATCAGCTAATGGGTATAGCTAAAATAAAAAGTAAGGTTATGTAAACAGAGCGATGATTTATATTAGTGACACTGTGTGCTCTTGTTTATTCATAACTATGTATATATAGAGACAGAGTTCAATTTAATACTAATACTGATATGGAAAGTTCAATTCAATACAAATTTATTTATATAGCACTTCTCCCTCCATCCTCAGTTTAGTTTTCCAAAATTTCCATTTTTCCCTTTTTCCACTAGTGACCCAATTAGAGTCACATGATGCGCCACCACATCTTTTCAAGCTGCTTGTGCAGCATCATTGGATCACTTAATGCACTTAATAACAAAAAGAAAGGGTGTTATATCAATTGGCAAAAGACCACCGTTTTTCAAACAAGATAAGAATGAGAATTCCTTGATTATTGCGAGGCTTTATTAGTATTTACAGTTAAGGAGTTTATCACAGAGAATGAGAAGATTAAAAAACACATGAAGATTTAGGCATTTTGGCACAACAGGAGACAGTCAGAGGCACATGGTGGTATCAAGATGGTCTGGTCAGAACAGAGGGTAACAGAAAAACCCAATGAGGGCCTTATAATAATTAGCAATGTACATACACGGTGGACTTTTTGAGAGTACCAGTTGAATGTGTTGAAGGCCAGGAGGGGGCAAAGTAAGTGTGTTTGGAGCTGAATAGCCTTTGTGTGCAGACTGGTGTGTGGAAGATATATCTAAATGTGGGTACATTCAGTACGTGCAGTGGAGGAGGATGTTTTGAGTGCAGAGCCGGCCTTTCTGGGTGGCACTGTGGGAAGCCACTGATACGATAGCATTGAAAGTGTGAAAATGCGGTGTGTTACAAAAAGTAGAAAGGAAGTGGGAGAGAGAGGCTAAGTAGAAATATGGGCTGCTATTCACTGTGAACACACAAAGCACACTGTCAGAGCGGATGACAGAGGTGGGAAGTAACTGTTTGCATTTGAATGTTTCTCATATTTTTTAAGTAAGAATTTGAAGTAGTATGTACACATTAAAGGTGTCCATATCAGGAAAAATAACACTTGACTGAACTGTTATTTTGTAAAAAAAAAATAAAAATAAAAAATACTGCTAAAATTTTAACATATGCCATTCACTCTCCAGTTCATTTATGGAAACAAAGCTTCATCAACAGCCCTTTTTGAATTCATTGTTTTTGTCATGTTCCATAGGATAGGGATCTATCAAACTCTGATCTTCACAACATGTTTGTGAAAGTGCATCATGGCATGAAAGAGATTTAGTCCTGCTCATCAGGCTGGAAAAAGGTTACAACACCATCTTTAAAGAGGTTGGACCAATCCACAGTCAGATACATTGTGTACAAATGGAAGAAATTCACAATCATTATTACCTTCCCCAGGGGTGGTTGACCAACAAATATTACACCAAGAGCAAGGTGTGTAATAGTCTGCAAGGTATCAGGAGAACACTGGACTGCATTGAGGACAGGATGGCTTGCCATCATTGATAGAATAATGAATTCTGAATTTTAACATTAACCACAGTTTAACATTAACCACATCCCTGTTTCTACAATCAGCTCTACTTACCATATAGGAGCCCTGTGTAGTTCATTAATTACAGAATGCAGTCTGTTTCTCTGCGTACTTTGTTAGTCTCCTGTCAACATGTTCTTCATTTGTCCCCACAGGACCACCACAGAATAGGTATTATTTGGATGGTGGTTCAAATCTCAGCACTGCAGTGAGACTGACATGGTGGTGGTGTGTTAGTGTGTTGCGCTGGTGGTTCGAGTGAATCGGACACTGCTGGACAATCAGTGCTGCTGGAGTTTTTAAACACCGCATCGACTTACTGTTTAATCTATTAAACACCCCTACCCAGGTTGTCCACTTTGTAGAAGACGAGCAGAGACAGAAGCTCATCTGAACACACCATGTAGTGTTACTGCAGTGCTGAGACCAGTAGAAGTCTGTAATTATTAAACTATACAGTGATCCTATATGATAAATAACAAAATGGATGTTAAAAATTAAATGAGTGTTTGTGTGTGTGTGTGTGTGTGTGTGTATTATATATTGTATGAATGTTGGTGCCAGACGTATTACAGTTGATCTCTATTTTTTTAGAGTTTACTCAGAATGATGTAAAGAAAAAACAGCCAGTGAGCAACAGTTCTGCAGATGAAAATGAAAGCCTACGGTAACTCAGTCATCTATTCTATACAACTGTGGTCCCACACATCATCTGCAGGCTAATAATGGTGTGCGGGATGTTTTTTTGCCACACGTCATCGCTTATTTTTGTATTGTTGCTGACCATAAGTAGAAAATAATGTTGGCATGCACAACACAACCTCATCAAGCTCAATTTCTGCCAGCCAAGAACAGAAAGCTGAGGCTGTAGTGGGCACAAGCCGATTTCAGCTGAAGCACATGGATGCAGAATTTGGTACCAACCGTGTGAATCCATGGACCGAACCTGCCTTGTGTTAACAGTCCAGACTAATGGAATCTTGATACACTTGGACCATGTGAATCCCTTTGGCTTTACCAGTAAGGAATGGATGTCTGGACCAGTTAAGGAGTAAAACTATACAACACAGTTAGTTAATAAAGAACATAAAGGTAAATGGACTTTGATCATGCATTTTCTGGAAGTGGAAGTTCACAAGTTCATTCTGTTCTTAAGTAGTGATCACACCCCACGTGTTGAGGGGATCTTTGTGCTGTGGCCTATGACAACCTTAATGAGCTGCACATGTATGTCATAAAAGCCCCTGACCCATACCGCCTCTGCTAGTGCCAGGAAGAAAGCAGACACAAACCCATCTCAACCACACCAGCCCAAGTTTTATATGAAGATAAGGTTGAAATAAATAATTTAATGAGACCCTGCTTGGGTTTTGTGTTCAGTATTGGAAAAGCATTATTAACATTATTTCCATTTTGCTTTTCTTGATTTGCAGAAAACTGAAACACTCACATATCCATAACTTAATAATATGTGATACAAAAAATAATTAACATTTTGATGCTGATTTTTATTAACTTTTATTAATTGATTGCTGGAGGACTGGAACTTTTTATGTTTCTTATCAATAAACCTATCTTCACTATATTGTTCCAGTCAATTTTTAACATGGCTAAACTATGTAACATTTGTAAGACTTGTTGACATTTTCACACACAACAGGAGCTTCATTATATGAGGCCTTATACAAACACTGGTGTTTATTGACTTTCTGACCGTACAAAGTAGTTCTAGGACAGGAAGCTAGGGTCAGAAGCCATGTACATAAGTTTGCTTCTGTACGTCTTTGACAAGCTGTAGTTGAAATTCCCAGTTTAACATGCCCTCAACTTGGCCTCAGAATTTCATTGACACCATCATAAAAAGTTACTCCTTTTTCTGTGGTAGCTGAAGTGAGGTTTGTAAGAAAAAAAAAACAGAAAGGTAATGCATGATGCCAACACAAATGTAGAATAAGGACTGCGGTTTTGAATGGGTGCCATAAATTCGAGAGAATTCTTTTTACACAGAAGAAATAATGACCAACATAACATTAAAATCTGATATAGGTGATTTCTAGCACATATTTTAAATGCTATATCGTGTGCTCACCTACTTTTGTGGAAGGCTATATTCACATTCTTAAATTCACAATATCCAAAATAGCATTGCTGCTAATGTGGAACTCATTACATTCATACCTCACGTGTGATGAGAGCTCCTGGATTTAGCTTTGACTGCAGCTGGGTTAAGGAGAGTGCTGCCTAGTAAAGACCTCAAAGCTATATTTGTTGGTTAAAATATTTAATTTTTTTATTTATATAATTTTTATATTGAGTGTAAACTTATCCAAACAAAACAGTGTCACGTATCAGGGAAAAAACTACACATTGCATTTTCAAACCCAAATAAAATTACATATATATATATACAAGTATACACGTATTTCAGATACTTTCAAAATATTATTGATATTGACAATATTTTTGATATTGTGATTTTTGAGGAAGACTAAAAAATATGGTGTGCTAGCAAACAGATTTCTATAGATAAAATTATAACAACGTGTTCTTTAAATGTTTAAACTTTGAATGTTCTTTACCTACATTTACCTAATGTAATGGAGAAACTCTTGTAGATGGTTCTTTAAAGAACCCTTTAAAGAGCCATCAGAGAGCAGTCAGAGAGCCCTCAGAACATCAGTAGGACCTTAATAAGGACTTAAATAAAAGTTATAGTTTGAAGTAACTTGGAAGACGGTTTATTTAATGCTCCCTGTCTTAAAGCAATAGGCTTTCAGATTCCAGTATGTAGTACAATCATAAGTTGCTAAACATTATTTCAGGGTTTTCAGTATTACCTGAAACAAGAAAAGCTCTGAACATTATTATCCTTGTGGCTTGTTATAACCATTGCATCTTTGCTTCATTGTTGCAAATAAGACTTAATTGGGGTCAAAATAACCAGATTGGTAATCGGACTCTGCCATGAACACTGTTAATATTGCTGATCAAAAGGTCTGAAGAGGTGATAAAAATTCCTCAGTTACAGTAAAAGAAATTCAGTTACACTCATTAAATGAAATACAATTAAAACTGACCTTGCACGTTATCAGGTTACTTTCCTACTCTTTTCCTACACCTCTTTTCAGTTGTGCCACTGATAAGATGCTTTCATTAGCTTTTGCTGTTTTCCAGAAATAAATTTGCCTTGCTTTGCTTTACTGGCTAAACAGTGTTAAGTGCCTTTCATGGTCAACCTGTTACAGCTTTGCTAATTGGTTTTAGCACATTTTGAGACATGTACTGTAATTATAGTGAAAATATCTTCATGTTCACCTGTGATTAAATTCTATTCTGCAAAATACAGAATTCGAAAAAGCTACTATTTAACTACATGTTAATCCCCTTAAACAATGACGAGTACATACAGACTGTTTTTATTTTTTTATTTAAGCAATGACACTTAACGTATATCTCTTATTTTAACATCAAAAGCAGAACAGAAAAATAAGTGCTTCTATATAAAACAATGAAACAACTGAAACACTGAAAATGAAACACTGAAAGTGCCCAGGCAGCAACAGTTTGTAGAAATATGAAAACAAAGGGCACATGAAGAGATGAACAGCCAAAGCATGTGTGTTCTCTTATGCATTTTACCAGAGGTGTAAAGCTCCACTGCTGCTCAGATGAACTGCAGCCGAACCATAAGGAGGCTTTAGTAGTAAAAGCTGCAGTCAGACAGTAAACGCAGCGGCTGATCAACTGCAGCTGAAATGAATGACACTTGCTGTATGTACAGTAAATGTCACTGCTTTTATTACAGGGCACAGAAGGGCAGATAAGTGGCGCCATTGAACACATAAAACAGTGGGCCACTAAAAAAAGAATTGCTATTTCCTTGCTATTTTAAAATACAATATATGTGTTAACACTGTAAACAATTCAAAACATAGTTCTCTGCTCTGTTGAAACAGTCTATACATGGAAATTCAAAAACTGCAAGCTTCAAAAACAGTTGACTATTTAGTTTACACTAGTTTAGCTCTACTTAATCATACTAAAGTCATATGGAGTGTTTCAGTCCAAACCAATGACAGTAGAAAAACATGGACAGCACATCATCTCTCAAAAACGAAGCCACTGGAGGTCTAGCGCCTCTACTGGCTGGTTGCAGGATGATACCTAGCTGTGCCCATCCTCATTGGTTTAATTCACAAAACAGTCCATTTACCTTTATTTCATTTTTCTCCTCTAAACTGTCTGTCAATATCCAGTGTCTAATTCCAACAGTCAGTTTTATCTTTGCTAATATTTGCACATTTTTTTATATTTTCCCCAGAAATCAGTTTTAATGTTTTTGCTTTATCATAAGAAGGTGAGGTTATACTCAGGAATGAAGTGGCTAGGATTTACTCAAGCTGTCAGACAACTAGATAGTGAATTGTGTTATTATTTATCATTACTTATTAATGATAAATTTACACATTTTGGCAGTTGTTTATTTTGAATTAGTTATGCTAGAAAACAGACACTCATTCCAGACAACAGAAACAGATTAATCTGGTCTTCATAACACTGTAAAATGTCCTGCAATTGCCTGCTTTAGTACTATGCCATAGTAATGATGACATCCCAAAATTTAGCCATGTCACTCCACTGCTGCGTTCTCTTCACTGGCTTCCTGTAGCTGCCCGCATCAGATTTAAAACACTGACGCTGGCCTACAAAGCCAAGAACAGTCCAGCCTCTCCGTATCTGATGGCAATGGTCAAAAGCCGATCCGCACCAAGAGCCCTTCGAGCTTCAAGTACGGCTCGGCTCGACCCGCCATCCCTCAAAATCCGCGGAAGATAAGCGTCCAGGCTTTTTTTCTGTCCTGGCACCAAAGTGGTGGAACGAGCTGCCCCTGGGTGTCCGAACGGCTGAGTCGCTCGCTGTCTTCAAACGCAGACTGAAGACCCACCTCTTCAGAGAGTACTTGGACGAATAGTTCTATGGTCACCTTATTGTATTGTGTTTAGTAATGTCTAAAGCTTAGAGGTATCTTTGAATTATTAGTCTATTCTAACTAGCTGAGGTTTTCTTGGGTAAATAGCAAAGCACTTTGTAAGTGGCTCTGGATAAGAGCGTCTGCTAAATGCTGTAAATGTAAAATGTAAATGTAATGCTCTTGTTTACTTATTTATATGGATTGCACAGTGTTTCTGGCTTACTTTAGGACTGTACTGTATCATCATTACAGCCTAAATATGCCTAAAAATAGCCTAATAAAATGTAGTTTCTGAATTTGCATCACATCTGTGAATTATTTAAATAAAACTTCTCATTTTTTAAAATGTCTGTGAATTTGCAGTGCATTTGAAAAATATAGAGCCTGTGTTGACTGTACATGCCTGGTAGAGCATCACCAGAGAAGACACCTACTGATGTCTGAGTCACAGACTTCAGCTAATAATTGCATTCAAAGGATATGCAACAAAGAAGGATTTATTTTTATGTTACATTTTACTTAGAACATCTTCAAACAATTGATGTTAACATACCTCCCTTTTACTCAACATGGCTGCAGACACCTCAGTTCTGTTTAACATTTCTCTCCTCAGTCCGTCATCACCTTCTCCTCTCCGCAATCAATTCCATTCATCAAATGCATACTATCATTTATACGAGATGCAGAAAAGAAACTGTCTTGGCCTTGTGTGTGATGCCAAATAGTCGTTTATTAGTCTAATTTGATAATGGAAAATCCAAAAGAATTACCATGTAAGCTATGGTTTACAAGATAGCAGCTGGCAGAAAGAAAGCTAACGGAGGAGATGTCCCTTGAATAAAGACAGACAGACTGTGGGCAATATCGTAGACTGTATACATCAGACATTCTTTCTGTTCATCTAAATGTTTTGCTTGGCCTCTTAAGGAATCTTCTATATTCTAACCTATGAAGTATAGCAACTGCAATATGCTTTTGCCATTGCTAATCTTTATTTGTTATTCTTTTTGCCCATTTATGGGACACACCATACACCCTGCCATGGAATGTATGGGATAGGCAGAGGCAGACCACCCACCCCTACAGTGTTGAAATAGGGTCCAGAGAGGGCAATTAAGCTGTTTCCAAGGGTCACTCCAGTCTCACTCGTTAAATCTGTATGAAGCCTGGAACGAGGAGGGTGAATTTTACCCCTCTGGCATGCACCCAAGATCATTAGGTCGATACTGACACAAGCCTGTGGACCAACAGCATGTCTGTTAAGAGAAGCCAGTGTAGATCACAGAGTCATTCATTAATGAGCTATAGCTCATGAATCAGTCATCTCTTATGTGTGTTTGTGTGTGAGAGATTGCCTGTCTGAATGTGTGCAGTCCTTACAGATGAGAAAGTTTGTGTATACTACTGTATTTTGAACCTTTGGCTTTGTTGAAACACTAAAACTAACAACTGAAACTAAAGGTAATACTTTACTCTGGCTACCTCTTTCTGTGAGTTATTTTTGTGCTATGTTACAGCCACAGAGAGTAAATGTCCAACATGTAAATAGGATCCATTATCAGTTGTCTTGTAGTCCCTCTGAACACTTTCCCAGTGTTCACTTTCCCAGTGTTGTAGGTAGCTAAGGAGTCATTCTAATAGTTGTTGTAACAAAATGACTGCTGAATATTAGCTTATATTGTTATCAAGCCTCTTTGCTTTGGACCTTAAGATGGGTCAGGGTGGATTATAGAGGCTGGATACTTGTGGACTACAGGTATCTCTCACTACACAGCTGTTTTGGTTACACTGTAGCATTGAGTTCACACACTATTGTATCACCATAAACATCTTTCACCATGCTTACATGCTAGGCCTACAGATACACCCTTTTCTGTATACTTGATCAAAGGCATTATTAGCGAATGTTTGGACCAATATCAATACAACAAAAGAGCTAACATAAATAAGGAACTTCAGCTCTATGAGGTCATGCAGCTCATGAAGGTGATGACAGCATGTGCAGATGAGCTAATATGCTAACCTCAAACAATCCAATGAGAGATTAAAAGTTTTATATAATATATCCCCTGTTTAGGTTTCACACTAGTTTCCCTCGGCACAAGAGTCATTTCTTATCTTTTCTCAGAGGACAGACAATGGGGCAGATGATCATGGTCAAAGAATTATTGGCAGCATTTGCTTCTGCAGTGGAATCGAAATATGTGGGTGGTTTTGGAAATGGAATTTTGCCAGGGAAATGGATATATTTTACAGATGAAAAAGTCTTTGGTGATGCATAATTGTAATTTCTAACTTGATATTTTCCAGCCATATCCTATGACCAGCGCACTTGCAATCAACCATGCAGTAAAATGTCATGAGATGAGAGAAAGCAACAACAAAACCAGATAGTAGAAAAATACTCTCTCTTTAATTAAATGTCCACATCATGTAAGCAGAACTGCAGATATCTGTCAGCACTTGTAATGTTAAAAAAAAGAGCTGTTTGATTCTGGAAATGTTGTATTTCTCACATTCCAAGCAATGGGCCTTCATGAAGTCGATACCCAGAGTCAATTACTCAGATTTTTTTTTATTCTTCTCTACTTGAAATCCACGTTTGCAGACACATTCACAACACTATTTAAGTATTTTGACACAAAATTTGAAGCCTTTTTTATCAACTCAATCAAATAATAAATTATATTTATTATTATTTATATAATTATAAAATATATCTATTTTATTGTATTTTAAATATTTCAAATGACATATTTGATAAATATTGCTTAGTCTCTGTTGACATGAACAGTAGGCTGTTTTTAGTCCCATGTTATTGCTGTGATTATTACATACACATGATTTAATAATATTTCTTACTATGTTTCTATATGTGTCCAAAGGACACATTTTCTCATTTTGTTAAATGAGAAGTAACTCAGACTATGTAGGTAATGCAACCTAAAATACAATATATTTAGCAAATCCTAATAAACAGATATTGTTCCATAATATTAAAAATGTATAGTTAAAGCTGAAAAAAATCAACAACAAAATAATGATCGAAAGCATACCTCAAAACCACAATGGAATACCTCAGCAGACAGAAACTACAGGAGTTTTCACTGACCTAAACTGGTTTTCACTGACCTAAACATTATAGAACAGGACAGGCCTTAAACAAACTGTGCAGTAGGACAACCCAAGAATATCTCACAACTAGAGGCCTTCTGCAAAGAAGAGTGCAAAATATTCCAAGAGCAAGAATTTTAGCTTGCACAGTCGACATTGACAATTTATATTTCTTTACTTTTTACGTTATAAAAGATAAAGTAACTGTGCTGAAGAATTAGCTGAACATGTTGTGTTTTATGTTTGATTAGCTACTGATGCTGTGTTCACTACTTTTCAATAATAAATGTAATGTAATGTGTAATTTGGCCATGGGTGTCCAAATATTTGCAACAAATAAATGATGTATTAAAAATAAAAATAATAAAAATATCAGACTTGCAGATCCTGCTGCAGTTCCTTTAACATTAACATTTGTTAATGTATTTTTTTAAACAATGATTTTAAATAATACCACAATAATCAATTTGAAGTGAATACACAGTGCAAGAGGTTTCATGATGCACTGATTCGCTTCATAATGCATCATAATTACATAATCATAATCATAACAAGCTCATCCACAGAGACATATGCAGAAATGACCATGCTGAGGGTTCAGCTCATCTACAGGGGGTTAATCTGTGTATGTGTTAGTATGTGTGTGTTGCCCGCAGTGTATGTCAAGGTGATGACGTGAATGATGTCCCTGCCCCTCCTCTCAGTAAAATGGTGTGAAAACACACAGCCCTCATTCCTTGCTCCTGTGTGTTCGTAAGCACAGCAGAGAGATAATAAGGCCTGAGAGCTGAGGGCCGTTGGTAAATTACCAGCCCATGAGGGTGATAAAACCTGTCAAAACTACCTCTGCTCCAGCACCTGGGCTTAAGAAAGTGCTCTACATAAGTCTGTCTTATCAGAGCAGATTGAAATCAGGATTTGGTTGACTTCAAGGTAAAGGCCGCTTCTCAAGTTAACCCAAAAATGGTTCATTTCGCACCCTACACATTCCCAGAATTCCTGCCTGTATGTGTCTATACACCAAAAAAGCAATGCATTGAATTCCCATGATTGAAATATGTAGGGGAGAGAGAGACATGACCTTTGGTTTCTGCTCATTAATGTAAAACATTTAGCATTTTTATACGAACAACTTTCACGTCTTTTTCAAATGAAAACACAAACTTATTGTAAACCTGTGCAAACCTTAAAACTTACCCCATAGGTGAGGTTAATTGTAACAGAGGGCTGGTTGTAAATGTGCTATGCCTAAATAGAAAAATCAATTGTTGTTCAATAAAGAATATTCTTTGTTAAAGAGATGTGTGAGCATGAGAAAACTTCTAACATTTTCTTGATGTAAACTTTCCTTACCAATTTAAAGGTTCTTCACAGTCACAAATCTCTTTTACAAAAATGGTTCCTTAGAGAATAAAAGTAGTACTTCTATGGCATCACTCAAAGAACCATTTGTAGCACCTTTATTCGTTAATGTACAATGTGTACTAAAACTAGTATACTAGTATACAGTTCTACCACTGTATATATGCACAAATCACTGACTTAACCCAGACATGCAGAAATCATCCAATTTGAGCAGTAAATGTTATAAAGCAAACAGTGAAATGTATTACCTGAACCTAATTCTAACCTTAACCTAACCTAAACTGAACAAAAACTATACCCTAACCTACACCTAAACTTAACATAATCTACAGGTCAACCTAACCAAAACTTAACCTACTACACCTAAATCTAATTCTAACCTTAACCTAACCTAACGACAACCTAAACTTAACCCAAAACCTGAATAGAAAGTGAAATTCATACAGTTTCTGCAGGACTTTCCATTAATCCCTTTTATATAAGCTCCATAAGAGAGAAAAGCAGGATGCTGTGCCGCCGCTATTGTCTCAGTTTGTCTTTGAGGCCATGGCAAGCCAGGCTGTGTGTATTTGGGGAAACAGCATCACTGTTGGGCAGGAGCTCTTTGTGAACTGTGAAATATATACCAAAGATTGGAGGGCAGCTAGTGCAAATGTTATGATTTCTTCAGTTGCACTTTAGCGGAATATGTATGTAAACATTTGTAAAATATTATTGCACTACTCAAGAAACTACTCAGAAGTATTTTCAATGGTAAAACACCTTGACATTGCATTTTTAGCAGTGTGAAAAGGAACAAATGAGCACCAAAAGCATGCATGTGTGTTTGTGCATGCACGTGTGTCTTATCAGCATTAATTACAACAAATACAAGGAGGGTTAAGTGGAACCTATTAAGGACAGTTACAATACTAAGGGTAATTACAATTCTTGGCCACCTAAAGCTATCTGAACCCAAAAGAAACATCAGAAGCTCAAATTAGAAACTCTTGAAAACGTTATTTTTGACTCTGATCTTTAAACATGTTTGAGCACCCTAAAGCCACTGCTATTGCAGATAAAAGCAAACAAATGTGTTCCAACTGCTGTAGTGTAATAACGGCAGATTGGGTGATAGTATCTCCCCACCCTCCACTCATTACAGAACGAGACTGAAGCATTAAATAATTCTGCTATCAGGGAACAGTCCAGTCTAACTTTGATGTTGTTGGTTTAGAGAGACGCCTCGGCTCCATTACAGGCTGTATTAGACGGGCAGTTGGCACAGTGGTGACTCTAATCTTAGATGCAGGCCAGTTCAGTGCCTTCCTACTATTTCCGGGAATTTGGGCCACCACAGTTCTTATGAAAACACAGCACACAGACTGAGTTTAAAATGTTAAAAACCAAGATTAATTTGTATTTGAGAGAGAGAAAGAGAGATATGCTACTCCACACATTTTAAATCAAACCAATCTAAAGTAATTAAAGTATATATTCAAGACTTTTACTATACATTTCGGTTTCGCCATGTTAAAATTACAACACTTTTTTACACAGTTTAGGGCACCGTAATGTTTGGAACACAGCAATGATAGGTGCATTCATTGACATCACCAGGTGATGAGTATCTTCTCTGGTGCTGCTTTGCCAAGCCTCTAATGCAGCCATCTTTGGCTCTTGCTTGTTTATGGGACTTGTTCCACTAGGTTTTCTCTTCAGCATATGGAATGCATGCTCAACTAAATTGAAATCAGGTGACTGGCATTTAACTTACTTTACTTTACTTAAACACCTGTGTTGCCATAACAGTATGTTCGGATTACTACCTTGCTGTAGGATGACGCAGTGCCCATTTACTGGAACTAGAGCAGATTTTTTTCTATACATCTTAGCACTCATTGTGCCATCATTCAGTTACATCATGAATGAGGATAACAACACCTCACCATCATGTTTCATAGATGAGGTGGTATGCTTTTCTGCAGTAGGGCCTGAAGAGCTCTCCAACACAGAATCCAGTAGGAATGATTTACTGTATCAGAGTGTACTAGAGGGAAATGTAAGACCATCGGTCTAAACAACTAAAGCTGAAACATCACACAGCTGAAAGAATCCTGCATTGAGAAGTGGGAAAAACCTTTTCTCAACTGATGTTAGAGACTGGTAGATGAATATAGGAAATGTCTAACTGAAGTTATTTCAGCCAAGGGCATGAATACCAGCTATAAGGGCATTGGGTGTTCTAACTGTTTTCTAACAAGACATTTGTATTTATATTAATTACATTTTATAAATATGTTTAAAAGACATATCCTCACTTGTATTTATTTAGTTATATTACCTATCCCACTCCCAATGTTGTTTAAATGTTTTCACGGTCCTACATCACATGACTATATAGTAACACAACACTATATTAACATGGCTACAGGACTACTAATGACTGAGCAGGTCTATAGAAAATATACTCATAGTTTTATCAGGCTTCTTTATATCTTTCAACAGTCACCCAGTTTCTTTTTCCACCAACCAACGAAGCAGAGGCCTTAGTCCCTTGTGCTCTAACGTTTGATGTTAGACCAGTCCACATCAGTGAACACAGATTTATCAGGAACCATCCAGGAAATTCCCAATTTTACATCTGAGGCCCATCTCCAAGTATGGCTGTTGAGCTTGGCTGAGCGGACGTGAATTCCCAGTGGCCATAGACCGTTGGAGAGGCAGTGATGCACACCGCTCAGAATACACCATTTGATCTGGAGCACACTCAAGCAGAGGGGAAAAAATGACAGGATGAGTCAAACTAAGGGGAATAATAGGCTTCCTGGAGGTTGATGGGTCCTGGTCTACTTTGCTGCTCCTTTACTTCTCTAGTAACATTAAGAAGTTTCTTAAAACATAGCCCAGAGGGAGCACCAAATGCAACCAAAGATACTTCCTTAAGTAATTGTACGTGCTTAATGTTGGTGAAAATACTTTTAAAATGGTATGATGGGTCCTTGTGTAGTACTTGTAGAACTGTTCTTGCATTGAAAAGGATTTATGCAATGAATGTATTCGATTCAATAGCAAATATCATTTGTACATGAATAAAATATATTGCACTAACACATTTTCATTTTTCAATTAACTGGCTTTTGCAATAATTACTTTATGTTACAAACATGTTATATGCACACAAGTTTTTTGACATGGTGCCATGCAACAGCGAGTCAGTTAAGGTCTTTTCATGTCTGAGCAAAGAGAGATTTTCTTTTCATTTCTTTATCAGATAAGACATGGTAAACTGGTGGACTGGTTGATGTTTATTATTGCAAAAGTCTGCAACTGTAATCTTGTAATGTGGAGGCTTGGCTCTCCTGGGATTAGATCCAGCTACTGTAAAGAGTACTGGGGGGTTTCCAGTTGTTTTGGTCATGTTTACCTAACCTCTACAACCATTAGTTTAGGAGCCAGCCAGTGGGTAGCAGTGCTTTAGCAATGTAGTCGTTTTAATTTAATTGTGTTAATGGGAGGCTGTTTGAAGACTCTGTTTGCTTTCGCTAAGTCCTTATCGAAAGCTTCAAGTATAATTATGGTTTGATGCAATGGAGTTTAGATTTGAACTGACTGCAGCTATTAGGAAACATACCAAAGGGTTGAATTGGGTTTTCTAAGCCTGGGTGGCACAATTTTAAAAGCTCCAAGTCTGGCACTGTTTTTCTCTTCACATTTGCTGTGATAAAGACCAGAATATTGCCTGTATGGTGTGGTAAACTTTGAATATCTTTCTGTTAATTCTTTTTAAATACAATTTTTTATAACATCAAACCATCAATTTAAAACATTTTCTTATTATTTCTTTCACCTTAAGAAATACAAAATCAAAGTAATGCATTTACTGTGGAAAATATCATAAAAAATATATAATAAATAACCCAAACCCAAGTCAGGTTAACCCGAAACTGGGTCTGGTTTTATTTACGGT
This sequence comes from Salminus brasiliensis, assembly GCF_030463535.1. Taxonomy (NCBI): domain Eukaryota; kingdom Metazoa; phylum Chordata; class Actinopteri; order Characiformes; family Bryconidae; genus Salminus; species Salminus brasiliensis. The sequence goes on along the minus strand of NC_132878.1, from coordinate 66,045,462 downwards.
AGGTCAAAACCACATGGCTAATGTTGTTAAACTATGAATTTATGATTTTCTATTATTATTATTTTTCTCCAAGGGAATAACTAATACCAAGCCTGGAATGTGCAGGACTGGTGTGTGCAATATATGAAAATGTTAAACTTCATTTTAAATCCGAAGCATCAGAAATTTATATGCCATCATATAAACTCTATAAAAGCAGTATGTGATCTGGTGTTGGTTTAGAAATGCTGCATATGATCAGCTTCACCCACCTGGCAAAGAATGCAAACAGTGCTCTCTGAGATATGAGGTCACCATGGTTTGATGTGAGATTATAGGTAAAAGGTTCAGGGGAATACACCAGATATTTTCAGCCAAATGTATATTTTCTGCATTTGTATTTAATGACATTTCTTGAGTAAAAGGGCTTTTTTGGCCTAAAATTATTGCTGCATTTTGGTTATTTCACAAAGCAGGATTTCTCAATTTAGCTAAATAGCTAAAGCCCAATTTACATTTACATTAACATTCTTATTGGGCATTCCTTGCCCTTAGGCTTAAGATATCTTAACTGTAAAATTCTGTTAAATACACCCATGGCCTTATTAGTTTGACATTTATTTTTGTTTGTTTTGCTTTCATCCATCATTGTTTTCTCACTTTAATACTCAGCAGATACTGTATGCAAGTTTCATACAACTGTTGGGAACCCCCGGCATGCTCATGAAGCTTGCTAACAGTAAATTTACTTCTGCATTAGCTGATGTAGATTCTCCCAATTTCAAGATACATATCAGAAGGTGGTTTTCCTAGTCCTTTAACTGGAAGATCTCACTTTCAATACTACTGTGGTACCGCTGTATAAGATGAGTAGATGGTTGACGGTCACATTTTTATTTTGGCCAGAGTGCCACTTTACTCTCATTAATTGACTGTAGTTTTCGGCAATACTTGTTTTTCCCACTAGTCTCTCTCTCTCTCTTTCAGTCTCTCTCTCTTTCTCTCATTTATGCATGTGTCAAATTTCAAGTGTAAACAACACATAGAAACCTGTTTAAACAAATGCAACGTGGTCTGTTTTTTAACAGGAGATAAAATAGCCAAGCGTGAAGTTTCCCAAGAAAGCATCCAAAAAAAAGACCAGCTTCATGGTTTGAAATTCATATGAGAACATGATTTATCAATGGTGCAAACACTAACTACGTTTTAGTGTTCATATTTTGAGTTTTCATGGCTCAGCCCACATTTTCAAAGCCAAGTGAAAAGTAAAGAAAAGAAACTTCCAAGTTTCAGTGAATCTCAGCATTGCTCTTTATGGTGAACATATGACTTGGCTACACTTTTAAGGCAGTTTTAAATGAGGAGAGAGGTCTGGAATTGTTTTTATGCTGCATGGCAAAGAAGAAAAGCATGAGGGTCTGGAGTAAAGGGTAACAGCTTGGACCTGAGAGCAAATAGAGTGATGGCTTCCTTCAGTCAGGTGATTCAGAATAAATAAGGCATTTCATCAGCTTCATTAGTCTTTAAAGTTACAATGGCTATAATGATTTCCTCTTTGACGCTCAGGGGAGTTACATGTTTAGCATGTGTGTTGTGTTTGTATGTGTGTGTTTATGCCTTTTAATACATTTAAGGGTCCATGTCCAATTGAGAATCTTTACTTTGCATGCTGTTTTCTTTTCTTAAGAGACTTTACAATGAGTCAGCCAACTGAAGTAAATTAAAAGCTGATTTCGCATGAAGGACTTTTTGTTTTTTACAATTAGATTGGAGCCACAACAGAAATGTTCTACAAGAAAACCTGGTCCAGCTTAATTTGGACAGACCTCTGTAGAGTAAACAACTCTTAATATACTGAACTGTGTTATGGTTAAGATTAGGACCAATGTTGGGTGCAGGACCATGGTTAAGATTAGGATTAGATTTGGAATTAGGTCCATGGTTAGATTTCAATGAAATGAAAGTGGATTTATGACATATCTGGTCATGTATTGTGCTGACAGACAATATTAAATAGAAACATGCATTATGAATCTAAATTATTTCATGATATTGAATAACACTTTTATGATTTTCTTATTGTTTCCATTATTTCCATCTATCTTTAAAAACTGTGTTGTGTTCTGATCTCATTAAAACATCTCTAATTACATAGACTCATTAAACATTCCAAATGAGTTAATTTTAATTGCTGTATTAAACACTCTTTACACATTCTTTTTCAGCCAAGAGAGGTGTGTAAGTGAATGCTTTTAAAAGCAATTTAAGAAACAGAGATTACACACACACACACCCTGTCTTTACGCTACACTGACAATGAAAGACTGTTAAAAGACTTCAGAACGTCTGTCTGCCTGTCTGTCCACCTGTCTGCCCATTTGTCTGTATGTCTGTCTGTCTGTCTGTCTGTCTCTCTCTCTCTCTCTCTCTCTCTCTCTCTCTCTCTCTCTCTCTCTCCCTCTCTATCTCTGTCTTTAAGTTCCTGATTTATCAGTATAAATCACCCATACACCTAAAGGCTGGTAACACCTTCAAACATTAAATAAATTAAATTATTAAATTATTAAATTATATCCTTTGTACTTTTCCTCCTTGGACAACTAAGAAAGTCATCTATTTCAATCAATCTATTTTCTGTAGAATATGTCATTTCAGTACTTATAAATATGTTTCAGTATTTTGTATAAAATGTTAAATATATTTAGTTATAAAATGTATCTTCATTATTGATCAAATCTTTTATTGTGATATTGGGTGAATCTCCCTTTTGTGGAAATTGAATCAATAAATGAATAATAATAAAAAATGTATAAAAAGTGTTGATTTTGTTAATATATTTTTATTACTTATTTGAACATGAAAATGCATTTTCTTCTGTATTGTACATAACAAGCATATACATTTCACATGGTCAAAATGACTGCTATGGCCATTCTAGGAGTTATGACATATATCAATACATATTTAATATTTGAATATCAAGCCTATAAAATAATGTAATTTATTTCAATGAAATGTGTACATTAACAAATCATTTCCTGTACTTCAATCAAGTTCAATTATTTGTTTAACATGAATGAAATGATTTAACACTATAGCTGCTACAATAGCCACAGTAGTCTTTTTTTCTGTTGAAATTTGCATGCTTATTTGTAAAATAATACAGAAAAAATAAATCCAACAAAAAGGACATTTTTAATCTTGCAAATGTAAATAAAAAAATTATAACGAGTATGGTTTTCACCAAAGAAATTAAGGTTTTTACATATATGTAAATGCCTAAATGGCAAAATAGTAGCCTATAACCTAAATGGCTAGAACAGTATCGCTGGTCATAACAGGAATTAGATTAAATCATACTTAATGCTCGGAATTAACTTAGGTATTCATAAAAAAAACTTAATATTATTTTGTAATCATAGAAATGTCATCTAGTAATGTGACTTAAGTGTACTTCATATGGGCTCACATGCAGCTAGACTACTGGCATATCATTAATATTATGAAACAATATTCTTATGTTAATTATGGTTGATTAATTAAACATCTAATAATTATGAAATGATAGTATATAAGTGTATACCCAAAAGATCAGGAACAAGGTTTTGTTCCACCAGTGACAATTCCTATTCTAAAGAAACCACACACACCACTGCACCCATGCACATATGCCAACAGCTGCATGAAGAACAGAGTGTGAAATTTGAAAACATGCACAGAAGCTTCATTCAGTGAAAACAATCTGAAAAATAATCGTGTACAAAATCTCACAATACTACTTCTGCTATTAAAACGTCTATTGCTAATAAGACAACCCTTTTTTGATCTGTTGTACTGTTGTACTGCTGTTAATACTACTACTACTACTGATAATAAATAATAATAATAATAATAATATAAATGGTTGTCATTTATATCTCCCCTAAACAACCACAATGCTGACCATTAAAACCAAGACTGCAGATGAATCCTTCATACTCCTGAACTCCTGAGCTCCGAACGTTCACTCCTCCCCTACTGCTTCTCATACTATTGCTACAAATACTGTTACTACTGCTGCTCATACTATTGCTACAGCTACTGTTACTACTGCTGCTCATACTATTGCTACAACTACTGTTACTACTGCTGCTCATACTATTGCTACAACTACTGTTACTACTGCTGCTCATACTATTGTTACAACTACTGTTACTACTGCTGCTCATACTATTGCTACAACTACTGTTACTACTACTGCTCATACTATTGCTACAGCTACTGTTACTACTGCTGCTCATACTATTGTTACAACTACTGTTACTACTGCTGCTCATACTATTGCTACAACTACTGTTACATACTATTGTTACAACTACTGTTACTACTGCTGCTCATACTATTGCTACAACTACTGTTACATACTATTGTTACAACTACTGTTACTACTGCTGCTCATACTATTGCTACAACTACTGTTACTACTACTGCTCATACTATTGCTACAACTACTGTTACTACTGCTGCTCATACTATTGCTACAACTACTGTTACTACTACTGCTCATACTATTGCTACAACTACTGTTACTACTGCTGCTCATACTATTGCTACAACTACTGTTACTACTGCTGCTCATACTATTGCTACAACTACTGTTACTACTGCTGCTCATACTATTGTTACAACTACTGTTACTACTGCTGCTCATACTATTGCTACAACTACTGTTACTACTACTGCTCATACTATTGTTACAACTACTGTTACTACTGCTGCTCATACTATTGCTACAACTACTGTTACTACTGCTGCTCATACTATTGCTACAACTACTGTTACTACTGCTGCTCATACTATTGTTACAACTACTGTTACTACTGCTGCTCATACTATTGCTACAACTACTGTTACTACTACTGCTCATACTATTGCTACAACTACTGTTACTACTGCTGCTCATACTATTGCTACAACTACTGTTACTACTACTGCTCATACTATTGCTACAACTACTGTTACTACTGCTGCTCATACTATTGCTACAACTACTGTTACTACTGCTGCTCATACTATTGCTACAACTACTGTTACTACTGCTGCTCATACTATTGTTACAACTACTGTTACTACTGCTGCTCATACTATTGCTACAACTACTGTTACTACTACTGCTCATACTATTGTTACAACTACTGTTACTACTGCTGCTCATACTATTGCTACAACTACTGTTACTACTGCTGCTCATACTATTGTTACAACTACTGTTACTACTGCTGCTCATACTATTGCTACAACTACTGTTACTACTGCTGCTCATACTATTGCTACAACTACTGTTACTACTGCTGCTCATACTATTGTTACAACTACTGTTACTACTGCTGCTCATACTATTGCTACAACTACTGTTACTACTGCTGCTCATACTACTATTGCTACCGCTACTGCTATTGCTCATGCTGGTACTACTACTACCATTACTGCTATTAAAACGTCTATTGCTAATAAGATAACCCTTTTTTGATCTGTTGTACTGTTGTACTGCTGTTAATACTACTACTACTACTGATAATAAATAATAATAATAATAATAATAATAATAATAATAATAATAATATAAATGGTTGTCATTTATATCTCCCCTAAACAACCACAATGCTGACCATTAAAACCAAGACTGCAGATGAATCCTTCATACTCCTGAACTCCGAACGTTCACTCCTCCTCTTACACTCAACACCCGTAAGTTCTGTAGTTATAAGAGTGAGGACCTACATAACTTAGACTATTTAGATGTTAAGTGAGATGTTCTTCCCATGTCTAGACAGTCAGACAGGTAAACCCTGAGCCATCATCCACATGACCAAAGGCTATTTCCTCTCTTTCTAGGCCATCATTACCCAGCACTGAGGCAACTGTCTCCTACACTGCTCTCTTTCAAACGAAAAGAGGGCCGGGTAGACAGGCCGCACGCAGGCTACTGGGTCAGGCATCGCTTCAGAAATAGCCTAAAGGCTCCCTCAGGACCTGGCATCATTTCCACGAATAAAAAAACACATCCACACATGACGGACTTCTGCTGTAGACTTCTTTCAGACGTCTTCTTTTGTAACAACATCGCCACCTTGTGGCTGAGGCTGCAAAGGTACATTAAGCTCATTGGGAAATCACAGCACAGACTGTGCTAGGCGTTTTCACACGTTTCTTCTCCTGTTTTTAGTTAAACGAATTATTATTATTATTAGTAGTAGTAGTAGTAGTACTGTTGCTGCAATTACTGCTACTACTAATAAAACAAGTATTGTTGTTAATAATAATAATAATAATAATAATAATAATAATAATCATAATAATAGTAATAATAATTATAATCATAATAATATTTAATACTTTATTAAATTATTTATAATTTAAATTATCCATTATTCATGTGAACATTATACACACATTTAAATGAAAATAAACTTTTCAGCGCAGTCTAATCCAAAACTACTTTACTGACCAACACAGGTGACATAAGAATGCAGACACAGAAACAGCAGCAGGTTTTCCTTGCACAGTCTGTTGCATACTGAGTCCCAATGAAAAATCCCAGAAGACTCATATCCTGATACTTTAGGGCACCTCTTATAAGATCAGAGTTATTCTGCTATCACATTTAGAGCTGTGAAGATAAAGCTGAGGATTCCTGCCTGTTTTTGCAGACATGTGGAAACGACCACCAGCAGAAATGCCACAAAGCAGCTCTGATGGAGCAAACAAGGCCAACACACCAAAAAGACCCAAACGCAGGGGCTTTTCAAGCAGGTCCAAACTGAACGCTCTATTAAGTTAAGTTAGCTTCTGGAAAATCACTTGTGGTCTTACTGGTCTGCACTGAAGGCTGGGGCTCATTAATGCAGCACACAGGCATTGGTGTGTTGTGTCTTCATGTCTCTTCTTCAGGCTTATAAAACATTTACCAACAGCAGGGGTGTAAATCTCATAAATTAACATAGTATTTAGGAAATAATCAAATACTTCTTTAGGAAATACTTGCGGTGTATATTGCAATCTCAATCAATTCGATTTAACATGTGTTTTATTTGGTTATATTTATATATTTTACATTATATAACATATAACACACACACGTGCTATGTACTGAAAACATGTACACATATTACACATGTACACATTCTGCAAATGTCTGTTTCATATCTTTGCTATGTGCACTTGTTTCTTTATTTTTACCAAAACGTGAGAATCATTTCAATACTTTTAATATTTTGAATACTTCATTTAATGTTTAATATTCCACAATCAGATAATCACTTCTTTACACCATTACTCAACAATTCTGTCACTGGTCACTCCAGCAACTATGTGCTTAAGCTTCACATTACACTATGATGATTGTAATAATTACTGAATTCAAATGTGAACATGATTTCCACACACACACACACACACACACACACACACACACACACACATATTTACACATTTATTAAATTTATATATATATATATATATATTTGCTCGAGACTGGTTTTGTACACGTGTGCTTCCATATATCTGAAAAAATCAGGCCAACTGAACGAAGCACTTTCTCCAGCGCGCTCCTTCACCATGTAAGAAAGGCTGTGGTGGACAAAAGCACCTGCAGGCATGGCAGTAGCATGTGTGTTTTTTCTTCTTCTTCTTCTTGTGAGGCCTGCACGGCCTTTCTTCACATGGAGCTGAACGATCGGTGAGGGAATTAAATGGAAGTTGTAAAAATAGATGAAAAAACGAAGAAGAATCCTGTCCCTGTTTGGCCGAGGCGGTGGTCCGCCCTCCGTCCCGCGTGTATAGTCTACAGCTGAAATCACTGAAGATGTTTGTGTTTGGAGGGAAAATTTCACATCTATCATTCATTTGGGGGCTCGCGGAGCCCGGACCCTTTCCACATTTGACATAGCGCTCCGCGGAGTGCGAGCAGAAAGCGGTGCGCCGTCGAGGGGCTCCAGCTTTACGTGGCTTCTCCTCATTCATTTTCTATTGCCAGCCCTGATATTTCAATCATTTGCTTTTATGCTGCACTGCGGCTGTAGTAGTGCCCAAAGCCCAACCACACCTTTAATCATTGCTCTGGGACACGGTATTAAGCAGATGCTGAAGGGGAAATCCCATCCAGAAGGCACCATAAAGAGGCTCAGTTGGGGAATAGCTGGTTACGCTGTCAGATAAAATGCAAATTACTTCATGTTCCACCTTAGTAAAATGCCAACCCCAACAATGACGTAATATTGCTGTGGCTCCTCCCCTTTTGCATACCGAGGAGGTTTATGCTCTGAGAATTTAATTTATGGCTTCAGTTAATGTAAAGAGAAGCACACGAGGAATCATATCTGCACTGTTCCACAAATATAGCCCTCATATATTTCCCCCCCAAAAGAATCCACATATAACTGTTGTGTGATTTATTGCACACAAAAGTCTTAATTCCTTAAGTCCTTAACATGACCACTTAATATGACCACTTTATCCCTTGTGTATATGTAAATGACCTCTGTTCTGATTGGCTGCCCTTCCTCAATCAGCCAACCAATTAAGACGTGTTTAATGTCTATAATTTAAGTGTAAAAGAATGTAGCTTGAAAATACTGGCCTTGTGGAGTTCAATAATATCCAGTAGACTTGCTTAAGTGGTTTCTGACATTATATGAGTCACTATTACAGTGCACAGGCACAAAGGACAATGGGGGTACTGACATTTAAAGCAACACAGTTGTACATAATTGGACACAGTTGGACATCATGCAGAATTGTGAGTTTTTTTAAGGCAGATATTTAACATGAAATTAAAAGTGTCATACTGTGCCATAAAGTGAACAAACACATGCAATTGTCATATCAATTCACTGATGTTAACTCTCCTATTAGATTAAAGCAAAGAGGCGACCAATCAGATGGGTGATGTGTGGCCACCCATCAAGCAATGTACTACAGATTCCACACTTAAACCCACACAGAGTGGGAGATATAATGGCTGAAAAACTGTGCAATATAATTATGTTGATTATTCTGTCACTTTATAATTCAGTGAATTATGACTTCAAAACACAAAAATAAGGCTAACACACACAATTTATTACATAAAATAGAAGCAAGTCTTAAAATGTATACCTTTCTATATTGTATACTATTGCAACCATATGAGATGAAAGTGTAAACTCAGGTCACTCATAGCAGATGTAGGACGTTTCTATATTTACCTCCACCACTGCTGACACTTCACTGTGACCCACATGGCTAGTCTTGTTCTCTGTCTAATTACAAATAAATGCCTTAGAAAAACCTCTGCTGAAGCCCAGGTGACTCCGTTTGTATATTTTTCTTGGCCCCCACATGGTGTCTAGAGTCTAATTCAGTATGTATCCTTTAGTGCTATTTAATGTTGAAACTCCAAAACTCACAAATGCAGTATAACCCAGTGGAATGTCCTGAATTCATACCAACACACCAAATGTGTGATATATCTTTTCTTTTCCTGCAGCAGTGATGGAGCACTCTTTGGATTGATGGGTATATCCAGGCCATGGGTTTTTGGGATGGAGCTTGCTTCACTTCCTACTGTTTTTCTGTCTGTTGGTGGCCCAGGCCCTAATCGGTCCACTCTCCCTCAGTGGCCATAAATTGCTCAGATGAGATGAAGTCCTTGTGTTCCTTCCTCAAACTGCTGGATGAAATCTGTGGGGCTGTGTTTTGACAGCCCAAGGCCCTAAATCATTGTTTTATGACGGCCAGGGAAAAAAAATGTGTCCGTGTTTCTGCTGCTGATTTATGCTCATTGGAGTCTGGAGAATATGATAATTTGGCTTGAGCAGATGGATAGAGAGATACCGAGGGGCTTTCTGTCCCACACATTCGCACCATGCTGCACAAATGGAGTCCACATGCTCAGAGTTCTCAAACATATCTGTTCATCTCTTTACACCATACACACGCAGTGGCAGCAGCAGCAGCAGCAGCTATCATCTGTTTTGTTGTGAATTATGATCATATTGGATTTTAATTTACACAAAACACATAACAAAATGAATCATTTTATAATTAGCCATATATAATTACACATAACTTATGTTCAGAAAGTTACGTTCAGTAACTGTTATGGAACTAATCTGTCATTATTTATTTCCTTATAATGAACAGAGTGCAGAATCTAATTTTCTGAACATGGATTAAGTCTAGTCCAGTGTGGCCAAGTCTAGATTGACTACATCTGAGGTAGGAAGAAGTTAGTGTATGTTTTATTGATGTAGTGCCTTTCACAATCACATGGTCTTTTTATACACATATTTAACCCAGAGAAAAAGAAAAAAATAGCTTAATTCATGAAAATTAATTTATTGCACATGTTATTCCTGCACAAATTTGAGAAAAATCTTCTACAACAGTAAATATATAGTTTCACCACCCATTTCCCCAGCCACATCGATCTAGCAGACATATTCACTTCTTGTCTTTATGTCATCTTGTCATCAATGTCTTTGTGGTCATCTTGTCAAGGCCAACAACATATATTGTAGTTTACCTTTTACACAGTCAAATGTTTTAACCAGCCAAAACATGCTGAAGTTAGCTTTTTTTTTTAGCTTTGCACTGGAATTACAATGCTAATATTGCTTATATACATACACATACATATTGCCTATATCACAACATACACACCTTAAATTCTGAGTTGCAATCTGTAATAGACTTGCATATGTGGTTTCTCACATTGTATGATATTATTTGTGTATCACAATTGTGTGCTAATTTCTAATACAAACTAGTATTTGAGTATGAAGGTATGTAGTATAGATAAAAGGCAAAGTTACAATTGAGTATTCTCAAACATCTAAGACACATACTGATGAACACTATTATCCCACAATGCAATGCATAAGAGAAAGGGAGGAGCTACTTGTGTCTGGAACAAATTTGAGAAACAGTGGCGGATAACTATTCCAGTGCAGCTGCAACAGAGGCTGGAGAACTTGCAGTTTATCCCTTCCTGTTAGTAGAAAATGGTTTAGTATGTTAATATTTCATTTACTAACCTGCCAAATCTGCACTGTTAAGGTAGTATATAGTATATACTGTAGTATATAATATATAGTATTAGTGTGTAGTATGCAATTGGGATGCAGCCTATGTCCCATTTCTAAAGAAGATATTATTCCATCATTTTCTCCACTAAACTTTCACTTTAAATGTCAGGTCAGCTGCGTTGAATTGATTTAAGATGTTTTATGAATGGTTCTGTGTTCTGGAGAGCTTCTGTAGGCTACAACACCTGGAGCATGCTGGCAGCAGAGAGAGTAGCTCATGCTCCACAGCGATGATATAATCATATTCCCTTCCAACTGGCTGCAGCAGTGATTTACACCAGCTCTGCGGGATGACCTAAGTTAGGGCCAGTAGTTGGCAGCTATTCGCACAATTCTTTCCATTCTTTTTTTGACTGAAATGTTTTTTGTAATTGCAGGGCCAACAACATTACAAGCTCTAAGGCTAAAAAATAGATCAAATGTTTTGCCTGGTATGTATCCCCTAAACACAAACAAAGTATTTATTTAACATCCACCAGCACTGTTTGTATTAGCATCCTCTGCTAATCTCTCTAGCGCTGAGCAGTCGTAGTTGGGGCTGTTGGTTGTTTTAGTGCTAGCGCCTTGGATGTGTTTACGCCAATCGGATACTCATGTGGCTTTAACATGTTGGAGGTCATGGCCCATCTCCTGGACAGTGGTGGTCTGACCTGAGGGACACAGGATGCCCAAACCACAATGGCACTCATTCACTTTTCCAGAAGGCTCGGTGCAAGCACAGGAAGCCAAGAAAACTAAACAATGTTGTGGGTCATAAGCTAGCAGATGGTAAATTGAAAAAGAGTTGATTCTATGTATGTTTTTCCTGAATGGGAACATGTTCATTTTTTTAAACTGCTCATGATAATATACAATATATCATATAATAATATATATATATTCTATAAATGCATGTAATTAAAAACATAATCTTGCTATCTCAATGTCTTTCTTTTGTCCCCAAATCAACATGTCTGGATCTCATGCTCTTAACCACATGTGCTGTAATAACCACATGTGCATGTCCCTGACCTCAATATGTCTCCAGATATTCAGACGAAGCCTCAACACACAAGTGTATCATGACACTCCACTAATACGGGTATTACAATGACTAATGTGGGAACAGAAAAGGCAAAACTAGCAGCAAAACTACACACTACACACTACTACTATACAGTGCAATTGGAACCTCAACACTGTAGTCAACATAAGGATAATTCAAAGACTGCAAACATCAAAACACTGAAAATAAGGTTAATTTAAACACTGAAATTAAATCTGAAAATAAGGCCAATTTATATACACAGAAAGCAAGGCTAATCCAAAATATGGAAAATAAGGCTAATTCAAATACTGAAAGCAAAGGGAAAGGACAGAGGGGAAAAGATAATACTTGATTTGCAGTTGAAATAGACCCATTTGGTGTAGAACAGAATTATTCACATATGGGTTTTTTTTTCATTTGACTTCTTCACTTAAATGTACCAGTAACATGGGTATACTGTATGTACACAATGGCTTTAAGGTATGTTTTCTTGTGTGTTTGCTCATGACTTTATAAGCAGAACTAAGACATATTCCAAATCTCTGCAGCAGACAGCGGCTGCCTCCCTGTACACGCCAGCTCATCTACACTTGATTGACAAAACTGTCCAAACATCTTCCAGAAATACACTTCAATCATTCTGCTGACTGAGCGTTCACCATGGTCCTCTTCATCACATACACATGGAGGGGTCTCTGGTGCTTTCCCACACTGCCCCATGCACAGGGCCACAGCATGGAAAGCCATTTCAGACATGAACACAGTGCTGCCGATGGCCACCCATGTCTACCTCAGGCCTTTGGCCTCAGTCCTGCAGATGAGTTTTCCTCACCAGTTACTGGCAGTCAACACAGCACTGTCCAGCCCTGCAGAAAGGACAAGGGATATGACTACTATGAGTGGCAGTTGCTCTTGGCCTGAGCTGGAATCAGCTTATCCTATTCACAGTCTGATTTACTGGCCTACATGTTTTGTCCAGAAGTGCTGATATGCAAGATTATTTGAACTGTTTTCTGAACTGTTATTTTGCTTTGCTTTATTTTAATCCAAGAATTTAATAATTTTACACACACACACACACACACACACACACACACACACACACACACACACACACACAAAGAAAATAGGCTTTTGACAAAACATGGAGATGGAGTCTGTATGTGTAAAATTAGTTGCAAATAAATATGACTACCAAATAAAATAATACGGACAATTATAATATATATATATATATATATATATATATAGATAGATAGATAGATAGATAGATAGATAGATTTGATTTGATTTAAGATTTGATTTAAAAAAATTCTTAATCTAGAAATTCTTAAAATACATTAATTTCATGTTTCATGAAAAACACCTTTGATTTTATTACAGAGAACAACTTATATATAATAATATAATGATTACATAATATAATAATATATAATAATTATGACTACAACATTTTTTACATTTGGACATTAATGCATCATAATATTCATAGTTATTATAACTTTATCTTGAATGAATTGTTTCATAATTTCAGTTCAATTGGACTTGGTAAAAGAGGCCTTATTAATACAGGGTAGGCCTCCTTTTGCTTTCAGAACAGCCCCCCTAGTTCTTTGTGACATGAATTTCACAAGGTTGGAAACAGTACTTTGAGATTCTAGTTAATGTCGACATGATCACGTCGCACAATTCCTGCAGATATTCCAGGTGGACTTTTATGCTGCCAAGCTCTCGTTTTACTACATCCCAAAGGTGTTCTCTTAAGACCAGGCTGAACAGAGCCTGATGTGGTCTTCTGCTGTTCCATCTTAAGGTTCAAGTTTTTCAGCTCACCTTGTGGTAAGTGGTCATGAGTGACTGCAGCCTTTCTGTCATCTTGACCGGTCTGGCCATTCTCTGTTGACCTCTCAATAAGGTGTTTCCACCTGCAGACCTGCCTCTCACATGTTTTTTATTTATTGTACCTTTCCGAGTAAACCCTGGAGACTGTTGTGCTGAAAATCTCAGGAGATCAGCCTTCTAGAAAGGATCAAATGTGGCACTATTAATCATGTCACACTCAAAATCCCCCCATTCTGATGCTTGATGGGAACTTTACCTGAAACTGTCAACCCATATCTGCATGCTCCGCATGAGTGGATGATACTTGATTGAATAAATAGAGGAAAAACAATTTCAGCATTCACTTCCTAGTAACTTTTCCTAGCTTTTTTCCTTATGAGCCAAGATTTTACTGGACCAGCAACAACAGCCCTGTGGTTATTAAGGTGTAATGTAAGACAGAGTTTCTTATTATTTATGGAGAAATCCAGAAATATACATTATAATGGTTATAATGGCATACTGTATAAAATGGTTGAAGTGGATAGAGGAACCTAAACCACACTCTAGTGAAGGTCTGAAATAATGCCTTAAGTAGAAGTAAAGGTTCTACAAGCTCTAGAACTGCACTGGAACTTAATCCATTCATCATCTATCAGCACAGAAACTTGAGTACCTCAGTGCCTATTCTTTTCAACTAAAATGAATTTTATAATGAGAGGTGAGAAAATCAGTACAGGAGCTGAAGCAGAATATAATAGAATTAAACCCCAAAAAGCATCCTAAATAAACCCAGGACTGAAGGGCAAAAATGCTTATTAGTGTATCTTAGCGTATCTAGTGTATTAGTGTATTTTCTGTGGGTTTCAGAAATAGTAATTTTATTCATTTTAAATAGATATTTTAGAAATACAAACCTTTTTGTATAAAGGTAGAATTTTAGACATACAAATTTTTCACATGAACATCCAAATGTACGCAAGTACTTGGAACTAAATAAATGAAGTTAGTTTGCCTAAAATCCAAAGGAATCCTGCTGCTTAGCCCCCAGATTAATTACACTTTGTGACCAGCAGGCGGCACAACAACATAACAAAATAGCTGAAGCTGTGGCCAAGGGAATCCAAAGTCTCTTTCACCCTTCGTGTACGACACTGCTAGAAAGTAAGTTAGTTTATTTTATATTTAGGTGTAAGCAGGTCCTTCCATACTACAAGAACATAAACTTTGGTCTTTACTCTTAAAGACTGATGCTCACAACATAAGTCTAAAAAGTGTGCTATGCCTTGGATGAAGGAACTTTCTTAGGACCTCAGAAAAAAGCTCCTCAGACTGGAAAAGGTTACAAAATTAAGCCTCCATCAATCCACTACATCAGTCCACTAGAAATGGAATAAGCACCATTATTACTCTCCTAACAAGAATCACTCCAAAAGACTGACCAATAATATCACAGGATAAAGTCAGTGGTCAGAATGTGCTGTTGGTCAATAAAGTTATTGATATGTTGGTTAGAAGAACAGGTTTGGTTGCTTGGTTGCTTGGTATGTATGGATTTATTCAGTTTCACCAACAGCTCATCTGATTCACTGTAATGAAAGACAGATTAGATTAGATTGACTAGTTATTCAATGGAAACCGAAATACGGTGCTAAGCCACCTAAAGTATATGTGTCATAATAAATGTGCCACAGCAAACTCTTTGAAAGATGACTTTGGAAAAGATTTATCTATTCATCATATGTTTCCCACTACTATGCCTGTGTCATCTTTACATGATGTACACTATAAGCTGTGGTTTGCCAGTTGTTCAGCTTTTCATGGCTCAGTATTTTTGGCAGAAAGAGCCGTAATAGATTTGGTCACAGAAGGCCATACGAAGACAGTGGATTATAAGAGCGTTGTAGCAGGTGGTGGAATAAGAATCTCTCTTTCTCTAATCAGTGCAACACAACATTAATTGGAGGATTTTATACCAGACTGGCATTTAAAGAATACCCTGCCAACTACAGTCAATACAGCGTCAACTAAAAAAAAATGGATGGATGAAGAAAATGAATTAATCTACAGGCTCTTTTTATATTTTGGTTGCATAGTTTGCCTTAGAACTGTAATGCAGTGATATCTAATAATGTGTGTGTCAGTATTTCATGTATTTTCAGTATTCTTGGGACTGCTGCAGTTTTGTACAAATTCATTCAGTGGTTATATGTTGTTATTTAGGCTGTTAGATTTCAATTCTGTAAAGATACTGGTAAACTAAAGCATCTGCACCATCTCTGCTCTTTGTAATATTAGGAGTAATTCTAATATCATTAATAAAACTCTTTTCCCAACATAAGAAGAAAGCGTGATGGGTTGTATATTTACAATCCAAATACAAAATATTTACAACACAAATCAAATAAATCATGGTCAGAAAGCCAAGATTTACATTGAAAGTGTTCTCAGACTATTAAATAGTTCGAATGAAAGGAATAGTTTAAATGAACATAATTTATAATTTACCTAAGACACGATTAGTCAGCCAAGACATGTTTAGTAGGTTATCTGAAGTTTTCTTTTTAGTTTAGAATAGGAAATATTACGCTAACAAACACAGGACCTGGACTGTCAAAATGCCATCTTGGTACATGCTAAATTCTAAAATCTTAATTTATTTTGCCTTATGAATATAATCACAATGTTTCTAGAAAAATATAAACAACTATGTAAAAAAGGATTTAGGATTTAAACATTAAAGCTAAAATAGAAATGCTGTTCATCTTTTGCCGAGAAGGTTTCTTCTTCTTCTGCATTTGAGGTATGTTTGAATTTAACTGTATATGGTTGCAAAGTATACTGTACTGTGATAGGCCCAGAATTACAACTGACATAGCAAGCAAGTAAAGGGCAGATGCACCACAATTTTAGAGAATGAATCTGACCAGAGTCAAATCCAAATCCAGCTTCTACTTTACTGTCCTAGGTAACACACAACAGTACAGGTCATATTCCGGTTAAATGTCTCTCCAACAGCAGTCACCAGACATGCTCACTCAGATTTGAGTTTATCCTCCTAGCTTGTGCTAAATATCAGTTAGCTAAGGAGCTGTTAGCTTAAGAGTGTTTGTACCAGATCTGTATTTTGTCTTTGACATCTATGTTCAAAGTCTTATATTAGACTGTTTTTGTTCTACAGTACAACAATGTTCAATAACATTTTATTGACAGTTCACAGCTAGACATTGCTGCATTGAATTATAGCTTTAGTATGATCAGGTTTTAATTGTGCAATATGTTTGAAAAAAATATTTAATCTGGAACATGATGCTTTAGGTTTATTTACTATTAAACAGAGAGCTATTGGTACGGAGACAAACATGCAAATATTAAAGGTGCTCTACACACTGGGATTCAAAAACTAAAGAAAAAGCTACATATCAGTGGCACTCTTTATTAAATTCAGAAGCATAATAAAAACTAACAAATCTCTTGAGTCCAATGAAGAGTGCTATAAATATACTTTACACTGTCTCTCAGCTTTTTAACTCAACTTTTCTTCTCTGTAGAGCTGGTTTCTGTTACCTGTATTTCATTTTCTTTAGCTAAATGGTCTGAAGAAGGATGTGATGGAGGATGTGTTGCCCATTTCCCTGTAAACATGTGAGAACAGATTAGTTTCTGCACTGCAGATTCGCTTGCACTGATTTGTTCCTCTCGTCATTCAGGGCTTTGGCCTACAGCCGAGTGTGAGTGTGTGTGTGTGACAAAAGGTCTGCGTTTGATTCAGCTTAAATCATAAAATGACACCCCAGCTAAATAAAATGTTTGCACAGGCTGTGTGAGCTGAAGCTGATATGTAAATCTTAGCTTTATTCTTTAGGAGGGTTTGCATTCAGCCTTTTAACCAAACACTCACAGAGCCTACCGTTCAAACAGCCTCCAAAAAGGGTGGGGGGCCATTTTATGGAAGTCGAAGAGAGGGAGGATAAAGGGGACAGTAAGGGTAAGGTTGACATTATTATTATTATTATTATTATGAGTGAGAGGAGCAACAGAAGGGATCCCAGAACAAAGGTTTAATCTCCATATACATTAATGTGTGTCAGGGATTTGTCATTACTGTGCTGAGAATGAACCACCAACGAATAATAACAGGTCAGTGGTGGTCTCATTGATGAATAAGTGTAGTGGGGGCCTGATGAACAGATCAGTAACTGGACATCTAAAAAAACGTAACTTTATGGTTATGATTATGACGTCTTGACGTTTCTGATAAACTGGCCACTGAATGTAACAGTAAAGTAGGTTTATGCAAAAAAAATGGCAATTTAGTGTATAACTTAAATGGCTAATTGGTGTAATCAATTAATTGGACTAATTTAAATACCTTGCCCTCACCTAAAGCAAAGAAGTGAATTAAAGCTGTGTCACTCCCTGAATCCTGTGTTTTAGGAAAAAGGTTGAAAAGTGGAAGGCTGTGAGGACAGAGCTAATGAAAAGTCAACTTCTCCAGTTCTCCTTTCTTCTGCCAGCACATCACACCCTCAGAAATCACATCACCAAAGGCACAAATGAAAGAGGGCAGGACAGGTGCCCAGGGTGATGCTCTCTCTCTCTCTCTCTCTCTCTCTCTCTCTCTCTCTCTCTCTCTCTCACTCTCTCTCTCTCCTTGAGTAAACAGATTGTAAAGCTGCTGATAATTTCTGCACTGACGATGTCATTTACAGCTGTCAGCTCTGTCGCTCGGTTGTGTTTGCTTTATTAAAATATGACCTCTCTCTCACTCTCTTTTTCTCTCTCTCTCTCTCTCTCTCTCGCTCTCTCTCTCTCCCTCTCTCTGCATTAGAAAAAAAATCACATCAGCCCACTTCCATCACGCCTTATCTGAAATTCATAGGAGGCAAACATACGTTGGTGGGCTGCTTTTCCGTTGCCATGGAGACCAAGTGAGCAGAAGGGGAAGGGACTGAAACCACAGAAATAGCAGATTCCGGGCTTCAATATGAGTTTCGTCATTTTAGGAAGTGCATTTTGTTAGGGCTGTCATTGCTGCTTATTCTAGTAATATAATAATAGTGATGTAGTAATTACTGAAAGATCTAGAAATATCAGCTTTTAATCAACATTCAGCCAAACTGTAACAATAGCTGTACAATAGCTGTACTTTTAAACAGTGCTGAGTTTGCAATGTGTTTGAAATTAAATGATTATATTCATTTTAGCAAAAGTGATTTTTTTCTAACAGAATATCAGATGAGCGTATTGTACATTTCAGTGAGGATGGTTCTGTCATTTGAATTCCACTGTGTGTGCCATACTGCAGATTTAGATGACAGTGGGGGAAAGAAGGCAAACAGATAAGCAGCAGGCCTTTCGGGAACAGGACACGAATGCAAAACCTGTGAAATAGCGCATCGTATTAAAAGGCATGGAAGGTAATAAGTCCAAGAATAGCGGAAAGGAAAGGTGTATAATGATCAAATAATCCTGGCTAATGCAATGGACTGTTCTTAGCTGTTCTTCCAGAAGAGAAACCAGGACTGGGGACTGCAGAATAAGCAAGACTGAAAAAGACAACATTGCAACATTGTTGTATTATTGCATTTTAAGGGTGTACTGCACCTTGTTTTTCTGACCCCATTATTTAGTAAGTAATGTTGTATGTGTCTTATTTTGATTTGTGTCCGATGTTGTCTGTTGTTGTTCCATCTATGATCCTACTCATGCTGTTTACATAATAGAATCTTCTTGTGAAAAACACAATAAATAACTAAAATCTTTTGCCGCTTTAACAGGAGTTCCTTAATGGAATAAAAACCCAACCAAAAGAAGAATCAGCTTACATTTATAAGTTAAAAGAACATACATTCGATCATTTGTAAGAGATTTCTGACCTGCTGATTCATATTCATACAGAATAAAGTATCATGTCTGTGAAATGTCCTCCAAATAACTCCAGATATCCTGAATCGAAATGTCATACCCCAGATGTTTAAGATTAAAGTAAAAAAAATACACAAAAAGTAACATTTTCTTTTAACACCTCAAAAAGCCTGTAGACCACTAGCAGGCTGAAAGTGTTATTACAAACGTATATAACCAAAGAATAGCCCCACCAGTTTGTACAGAAGCCCTTGTAGTTACTGAGTAATGTGCCTTAGTGTATAATAAGCCTTGGAGTGTTACAGCAGTCCTGTGTTTAACTGTGTTACCCTACATATTTTACACCAGACAGTATTTCAAAGCAGTGTTCCAGAAATATCACCAGCTATCTACAAAACTTCCCCAAATCAACCAAATTTCCATCATCATCTGATGTGAGAGAAAGACGTCTTTTCAACTGACCTGTGCCTGCTGTGTGATATCATGCAGTGCGCATTCCTAAATCATCACACATTTGCATTCAACTGTGTTAAGTTGTTTTAACAGACTTGCCTACATGGTTTCTGACCCTGTATGGCACCCTTATATATCATCTTCTTTCATCTATCTATCTTTATGTTTGATTTTAGTCTGTACTTGTGTGTGTACATGTTTGTAGACAACAATGTGTCGATTAGTGTTGGAAACCACACAGGCAAATTTGGTACATATTACTGGTCAAACTCACAGATTATTCAGACATGCAGTTTCCACAATACTAAAGTTGGGATAAAAGTTCATGTGCATTCAGACTCAATTTAATATTTGAGGCTCCACAGCAGTTAATGTTTAAATATTGAGTGTTGAACATTAAGGCTTGAGGGGAGTAAAAAAGAATTAAAAGCTATTTTAAAAAATCACACACAAAGGTTTAGCAGCAGAAGATAGCTTCCACTTTAGTGAGCACCACTTAGAGAGACAGCATGAGGAATAAACACTGAGAGGAATCAAGACTCAAAGGCAGCCAATAGTCCTCTGTGTCTGACGTGTCTCCTCTTAACTTAGGCCTGAAGAGCTTCCTGTGCTGCAGAGCATGCAGGCACATGTGGAAGTGTGTGTGTTCCAGCTTTCGTTTGGTTTCTAAGAGCCGGTAAAACCCGGTTGCATATAAAAATGGTGTGTTGTTTTTGCACACAGGTGGCGAAGGCTTTATGAAGTCCACATCTTCCACTGTCTGCTCTGCTCAGTGCAGCACTTTTTCATTCAGCTTTCACTAGTCCTGCTCCAGCATTGCCTTAGCGGCACAATGCACAGGTCGCTTTGGTTGCTTTTATTGTGTGGCCGCTCCTCGTCGGGCCGTTTTGATGGGATTAAGTGTTACTCAGAGCTCTGTCAGAGCAGACTTAGTTCACTAAATGAAGGCTTAAGGGTGTTAGATGGAGGAGGCTTTACAAAAGCTAAGGCCACCCAGGCTTCCCACGAGGATGTGTAATTGCTGGAGCTGTCCTGATTCGCTGATAGAAGAGCAGTTTTACCACTTGTTCTAAAATCTAAGTGTAGGGATTAGCACTGGTGAAGCTGATCTCAGATCATTATGAATATGTAACTTCAAGACAAAACATTCCCGATTTCCAGTAGCGTGAAAAAGCAAATGAGGGACAAAAATCTGAGCGAGCAGAACATGATGAGTGAGAGAAGTATGGTCCTCTTGTCAGTCACCTTAGAGTAAATATTCTTTTTTTATACACATATGAAAGTTTCTTGGAATTGGTGAAAACATAACCTTTTAAACATAGGAATAATTAAAATAAATAAACATAGCAATATTGGCATGTACAAAAGTTTGAAAACATTTTAGCTTTAAAGTCTCAGAACTAAAATAACTTGTTAGATCTTTATTCACTTGAGAGGACTGGTAAGGATGGTCAAGAATTCTCATTATGAGCTCCAGAGAGTAATACATTCACTGACTCTTCAAACCTTATGGTAAAACTCATCACTCATGGCCTTTAAGTATCTGGATATGAAATTAATGAAATTTATGTTCCAAAACATTAGACGGCTATGAAAAAGTCTTTCCAGTTTGTAATACCGAGAAAACTCTTAGATATGAAAACTCTTAGAAATGCTTATAAGATGGAAACAAAGACAAAGCAAACACATCTATGTGTCCTGTAGGAAAGTTTAGTCTCCACATGAATGGCGGAGCACTATTCTACTCTGCAGCGTTGCTTTCACAATTATGAAAGAAAAAAACCTCAATGTCAATGTCTGAAGCAAAACAACATCTAGAAATACAAAAAAATCTGTGATGTACTGTAATGTAGAAGAAATTAACTATTTGGCCACTAACAATGGTATGTGTTGAGCAAAAAACTGCAGTAATACACTTTGCAGGTACATGGAAGAATATGGATGACATTCTGGATGAAAATGTGACAACAGTCACAACAGGACAAGAGGCTCCAACAGGACAATAATCCAAATCTAAAACCCTATCTCAAAATCCACCATTTCCTACCTGAAGAGTCACAAACTGAAGCATTTGAAATGGCTTTCAAAATCCCCTGATCTGAACATTATTTCTGGGCAGATCTTAAAAATGCAATAGCAGTTCTAAGCATTTTCCAATAAAAAGAGTGGATGTGACCACTAAAATAAAAGAAAACACATAGGAATTTTTTTTTAGATTTTTACCAAAAACTGTCAAAATCTATGGGAGCTGTGTGAGAAGTGTGTTAATTAACACTTTTTATTTTGACGTATGAAAGTAAATATGTAAGCAATTATCAAAGCAAGGAATGGAAGGGTGGGCCACATGCAAGGGTGGGCCACTGGAAGAGGTTAACGTGAAGGCAGCACTAGTGTACTGTGGAAGTGTTCATGTAAAAAATGAGGATATTTACCAGTAATAGAAAGAGTTACACAATTAATTTTAAGTTAGCCGATCATTTTCTTTCTTTTACACACATAAATATCCTTTCCATAAGTGTTTTCAAAATCTTTCACAGACATACTCTGTGCTAAAATTTATTGTTTTTAGCTTGAACACTTTCACTCAGGCTTTAATAAGCTGAAAATGTAACATTTGCACTTAAACAATGCCTAAGATAAGATATAAGACTTATTCATGAAGAGCAAGCTGCTATCAGTTACTGTGCTTTGAGGAGCTTTGTGCTTTGCATTTGCTGTGTGTGTGGTGGGTAGTGTTTAAGGGGGCAGTTTGTCAGAAAAGGTCTTTGTATGCAGAGGGGGCTTTATCTCCTTGAGCTATGCTGAGCTGCAGATCAGACTCAGACGACCCCTGCTCCCCCACACACATACACACATACATACTCATGCACACACACAGGCACTCATCATGTTTTACTTAGTTTACTCAAGCAGCAATAGCTCATTTATGAATAATGATGATGCTTGTTCTCCATCAGTGCTGATCGGCCTGTGCCATTGGTCAGCTTTCACAATGCTGAACCATTTTATATGTTGTTTGGAAAAACAGCACTATTGGAAGCATGTAGTTCAGCATCTGTAACATTGCAAACAGAAATTAAGAATTTTGCATAATGTAAAGCCACTCCTTTGACTTTGACTTTATTACCAAAACCATTCTCATTTATTGCTGTTTGTTGCTCAATTTGAGGAGTACCTGGATGTACCTGGATTCCAAATAACAAATAACAAATAAAAACATAAATGAGGATGCCACCCCCTCTGTCTGTTCCCTTTATAATGAAATTGCTGTAACACTGTTAGAAGCTTGGTGTTTATTTTTCAGTATATAAAATTAAACATGTAAACTATGATTTTGCTAAAAAAAAAAAAAAAAACAACATTTTAACTCATTCAGGAGCACCCTGTAGTGACAAACCCAGAGGACTCTCAAGTGGTAGGTCTCCTGTCTACAAGCTCTATGGTTCACTAATAGCATAGGTATGGGTAGTTACACAAGTATTCATACATTTAGACTACATGTGAGTATGTTTTAATCAATTTGTAGTGAGACTGTGTGACTATGTTCACTGTTTCTTCTGACTGACAGGAAATACTGGAAACTGATCTGCATCTAGTGGCAAATACTATCTAACCTAAATCAATTCTTTGACAATTATAAAGCCACACTAGCTACAGATAAGCCCATTTAGATATTCATTTTACTTAGCTTTAGCCTTTAGCCAACATTGTTACTATTTAATAATTATCAGAATTGTTTTTTATGATTAATGGTTCTCTTTTGTGAAGAATGTGTTGATTGGGATGTGACTGGAGCTACTAGTTAGTAGGAGGGTACTGACCATGACTTCTAAAAATCGAAAAAAATACCAGTCTAGATTATGATATTTAAACCTTCAGGAATATAACTACACAGTATGTGGATATTAAACAAAAAAGTATTACTTGAGTATTATTCTCATCACCAGCTAATTCACCAATGTGCTATACACCAGTCCCACAGAGTCATGGCTGTCACTGTTTCATCCAATCTCTCCATCTCGATCCATCTTTCTGCAAAGGCCAAAACTACACTTGCTGTGTTTTCAGTGCATATATACCCTCAGCCGGACTGAGTAAACCTTGACATGTGGATGGCGAACTTCCTCATATTTGCAGTAGGCTTTATCACAGCCTGATTGGCTTCCAGGACAAACTTTAGGAAAAGGAAAACATTGCAAACAGAATGTAAGCCAACACACGGCGCAGCTCCAGCACTGTGCTGTTGACACGGATTCAGCCTGTTTTATCAAGGCTCTCGCTAAGAGATGCACAGAAGTGAAAAGAAAGCTATCACAGAGAAGGGGAGGCCTTTTTAAATATATTCACCTTTCACCTATTCAAACTTTTTGGTGTCCTTTCAGTCCCTTTACCTACTTTTATAGGTAGGGAAAAATATTAAGTGTGTAAAAACAAGGAGACCATTCAGCAGATTTGATAACAAAAGACTATTTATCAATATTTATAATTATAGCGTCTACTAAATTTATTTAAATCAAGTCACACTGTAATATGCAATGATAATTTCATATAAAATTAAACATTGAGAATTTCCCCACTGTGGGATTATCTTATCTTATTCATTGTTGATTAGAGGTGTAAAATCAAACTGACTTTAGAATGTTAAAAATTTTAGTCAATTATAATAACGTTTGCTAAGTATTAATTATTACTATTTCTTACATTTCTTAAAAATTGAAAATGACATTGTAGACACATTTTACACATACTTTCTGATTTGTTTCTGAAAAAATGAGACTTTTTTTTCTAGTAAATAAAAGTGTAGTGCAGAAGTGTAGATGTTGTACTTATTTACTTTGTGAACACCAACAATACATGTACTTGTTACAATATTTATAAAACATACATAGTTACAATAGATGTGGCCAGGGTGCCCAAATGGTTGAACTCAGTTGTATATTCATTTTAAAAATACTGTATGTTTTAGTAGCTTTTGAATGGGTTTATTTTTTCTAATGTAAGAGTGTAATCTAAGCTAAAGCTTAGTGTGTGTGTGTATGTGTGTGTTTGCGCATGTGTGTGTGTTTGGTTAGAAGTGTTGATGACAGTACAGGAACCACTACTATTTACCTGGAGCAAATGCCATGACTACATGTGTTTAAACAGTGACACATTGGACGGGGTTGACCTAGGACAATCAAATAAACAAACACAAACATACACACACAGACATATCACTTCCAGACACACACTTGCACACTCATAGACATATACAAACAAATACACTGCTATATGCAAGTTGTTTATATGGTTTAAGGATGACAAATATATATTTGATGCCTACAGGTAGTGGTGAGACATTGGTGGGATTTAATGATATACGCAATGTTAGATTAGGGTTTACCAATCAATACCAGTTAAATATAGTTTGAAGATAGATTGTTTGTTTATTTCATCTTGACACACACATAATTCTCCAAAAATACCATGTGTTTACTTCAGTAGACCTGTAGTATAACACAATATCCTTAGTTGTTGTTCATCAATGGTCAGGGTTTATTGGTGAGGACATCAGGAATCAACATGGCCACTGACTGGTCTTCAGTGTGAGAAAGTGGTGCTGCCAATCCTCTGAATGACTTGTTTATAAAAGAACTTTAACAACCTTCACACCATTCCTCAGCAATGGTCTCAATGTACCTCAATGACCCAACACAGAACATTTTACAGCTTCAGTTCATTATCCATGATAGCAATCCTTTAACGGCCCCAGAAACTGAGTGCCTGACCAGTCTATTGTCTACATGGGTCAGTAGGAGCCTGACTTTGTCAGTCACATACTTAACATGCCTTTCTTATCTAACATCTCACTGTTATCTGCCTCAGACTGATTCCTCACCTGTTACCTGCACACAGCCTGTAATTTGACACAGCAGTGTTCTTATGTGATTTGAAAAAATATTGTAGGTCATTTCATTTAAAAGACATGCTTGTGGTCACTAGATAGGAACATTGCATTTGCTAAAAAAAAATGTTGGTTCAAAAGTGTTATATCATAGTCAGATAATGATGGGTTTCAAAACCGTCCAAACATGCAGTCTAAACATCAGTCCGAGACAGCCAAGAGAAATGGCCAATCAATGAGCCTGTTTTCATTGTAGCTCTTTGGAATCAGTTGTTGTTGTTGTTGTCATTTTTTCAATATGAGCCCAATAATGTGACAGTTGATTGCACACTGAACTGAGGTCAGTGGACATGATGCAACTGAGACTTTGTTTACTAACATGAACTGATTCAACTGAAACCTTTCCACGAATATATTTGTTAGCCTGATCCAACTGAGTGCTAGTTATTATAATTTCTTTTTTATTATGTAAATTTGTATGTAGCTGAGCTTTTAAAAACTCATCATGTACTTTCTGACTAATATTCAATATACGTTTTTGCATTCTTTATCAAATTCTAATGCAGTTATTCTGTTTTCCATAGCAAAAAAAAATGTTTGTGGCCTGTTTTTACATCTGGTCAAACCAAGCATTGCAAAGGTTCAGATTATTTTTGACAAGGTCTCAGACAGTGATTAGCAAACTGTCATGACAATCTAATTTTCAAGACACTTCAAACCCTTTGCTAACACTCATCAAACTCTGTATTCTCAAAGCAACTGTCAAGGCAGGGAAAGGCTATAAGAAGATAGCATTTTCTGTTTGCCGTTTCTGCAGTGCAGAATGTTAGAAAGAAATGGCAGTTCTGGGGAACTGTGGAGGTTAGGATGAAATCTGAAAGGCCAGGAAACCCTTTTATGACTGCCAGGAATCTGCATGAAATCAAGTGGTGCCATGTTGCTTGCACAAGAAAATATTTATGGAAGGGTCATAAGAAGAAAACTTTACCTGCCATCTCATCACAAAAAAAAACCAAAGTGTAAAAGTTGTTACAGAACATAAAGTCATTTATTTTAAGAAAAGGAAGGAAACAGCTCTGTGAGGCTAAATGGCAGAGTCCAGGTTGAAGACAGCAAGAGAGAGACACTGCAGCAGACAAAAGTATGACTTTGGCGCTATGACAGAACACAGAGATGAGGCATGTCCACCTACAACACACTGGAACTGCAATGGCTCAGTATGTCAATTGCTCCCTTTTGATTTATGTGCCTGGTTTTTATAATAAAGAGTTCTTTGTTTTTCAAATCTGGTTGTTCTTATATGTCAATGTTGCTATTTTAGAGAAACTTTATGGACATACCTTAAACAAGCTGTGCATGCAAGATGATCCAGAGATATCTCAGAACTAAACTTCTAGAACTAAGAGTGGGAAAATTGTTAACTATAAGAACTAAAAGAATAGATTTGATTTTTGGGGAGGTTCTGAATCTGAATCTTTAGATGTGAGAGAGTATCAGACATTAATCTTTTAAACATATTTTCAGAGTTTTCTAGTGTATGTTGTTTTTGCATTAAGATTTGCTATAAAAATTGTGATTTGCGAGTAGCAACAGAGGCTGT
Source organism: Salminus brasiliensis (assembly GCF_030463535.1). Taxonomy (NCBI): domain Eukaryota; kingdom Metazoa; phylum Chordata; class Actinopteri; order Characiformes; family Bryconidae; genus Salminus; species Salminus brasiliensis. The sequence goes on along the minus strand of NC_132878.1, from coordinate 66,017,725 downwards.
ATTTCCTACTTCTCAATTAAATTACTACATCTTAATGACAAAATGTAATCTGCAAAATTATAGAAAAACACCATTAACTATACTGGTTCATGAAGATTAAATCAAAGGCAGAAGTTAATCATGCCATACCTTTTCTTCTTTAAAAAGTGTCTTGTGTAATCACAAATAATATATGCAAATGTATTAGAGATTACTTAACCACCCAATGAAGTGCACAGTGATTTCACACAAGGCAATTCACACAATGCAGTTCAGTTCAGTGCAAATCAGTTCAGTTTAGGCTTTCATTGCTTGATAGCTACGTTTGCCTTCAGTGTAATACTAAAGACGTGAATTTCAGACACCAAACATATCTTAATGAGCTGTGTTTGGGGTGACAGTTAATTGTGTAAATGTGGTTTTTTTTTACACCAAAACATTTAATAATAAACATGAATTTAATTACACATTCGCATTCAACTAATGTTACCACAGTGCCTCATCCAGTAGTCTGCACATGAAAAGGGTCCATATGCAGGTGTTTCTTCAGGACATACATTGGAGACACATTCAGCAGGCTGCGGCTTTCAGTGCTGATGAAGAAGCTCAGTGATGTGTGTTTACCTAACAGCAGCATACCTCACTGTGTCACGCTCACGCTAACTCTTTATCCCCCACTCTCGCAGCACGCTTCCAGCTTTTGTCTGCTCTGCCTTGCAGCTGCTGAGGAGCCAACATGTTTACCTGAGAGACAGGTGATCCAGCCCAGCTGCCGCCTACACACACCTCACACAACAGCTGGCCTCCTCACACTCACCATGTTTCAATAGCATCTTGATAGGGCAATGTATTTACAATTATCATAGTCATAATATATCCTGATTCCCTGTTTGAAATTGTCTTCAAACCTGTTATGTATATTAATGTAATGACATTTTATTCCAAGTAATTCTGTACAGTGTCTTTTGGTCCCTTCTTCGTGAAATGAAATGTTTGTTTGGACAGGGCAGCTTTGAAAGGACAGCTTTTTGAGTTTTGCTGTTTGATTTGAAGGCAATGATTTACATGTATTTCAAAATACTTCATGGTAAATCATTTTATGAAGTACTTCTGAACAAATGTAAATATTACAGCTCTGAAAAAACTTAATAACCACTTTTGTTCCAGGCATTTCATCAAACAGAGCTGATATATCTGAATTTGCAGACTATGAATGGCATGAAGTCACCTAACAGCAATGTAAAAGACTAGTGGAGAGTCTTCCAAGACATGAAAGCTGTGATTGACAGTTAAGGTTTAAATTTGAATAATAACGTCTTTGCATTATAATTATTATAATAATTTCTTTGCATTCGTTGAGCAGTTGTTTTTAAGCAGTTGTCATTTCTGCAAATAAATGCTCTAAATAGCAATATTTCTATTTGGAATTTAGGGGAAATGTTGTCCATGGTTTATGAACTACAACACAAATGTTAATTTCCCTAAACACACTGCCTGTAAATAGTAAAACCAGAGAAACTGATAATGTAGTGTGGTCTCTTAATTTATCCTGAGCTGTATATCAATCTCCCAAAAAAGGGGGATACATTTAGATAAATGGATAAAAATGTATCCCAATCTGTGTACTGCTGTCTGATTAAGTAGTCAGCATCTTTTATCTTTATTTCGGTTTTGTGAGAAGGATTTAACTATGCCCCTTCTGGTAAATTGACTTCATTGTAAAATAGTTATTTCACCATTGAAATTTATTTTTAACGTTTAACTTTGAAATCACTAGGCAGACTGAGCTCAAAGGCACCTGTTATATAATTGGACAATGATTTCAGGCTATTGCCCAGATTCATCCCTTCAAAAACAAAACAATATAACTTTGTCCAAGATTCGGTGGGTGCTTTAAGGGGTCACGTTTTGTGGATGCACACCCACTGGCAAGCGTGCTTCCAAGAGAGGCTTAACTAATTGCTGTGTGTTGACTGTCGATGGCAGCTGCTGAGCTAAAATGGAGTTAACCCTTATCAGTCCTCTATCTCCTCACTGCAGGGCCACCGTCTCAGTGAAGCACAACAGGGGGGACAGCAAGGCTAGCTCTAAATGCTGCACTTGAACCTTGACCAGGGTCCCGTTAAAGGTTAATGCAGAGTAAAAAGTACAGAGGACCACACACAGAGGTTAGGAAAAGACAAGGAGCAACAGCATGTCCACTCAAACCTCCTGTGATGGGCTGTTGATATGTTCGCATAATCAGAGACTGACTGAGCTTAGATCCATCATTCCAAGATTATTAAAGTGTTATTAAAGCAATAGTTTGGCAGAAATTATCCACAGTTGAATCTGCAATATTAATGCAGATAAAAAATAATGAAAGCTTATGACTAACAATTAGCATCATGACCTGCCCATGTAGTTTCTGATACCACATTACATACGGTTATCTACAAAAACGAGTGAAGGCATAGACAAAGTTTTGGCTTCATGATGGCTGTCACTACAAACTGTCAAGTTTGTAAAGTAATCGCATATGGTCCTATCTTTGTGGTTTCTGACACTGTATTATCTTTAAACACAGAACATAGAAGCAGCATTGGGAATTAGCAGTCAGCTTCATACCTGAAGTTTGTCTAAAAATTTGTCAATTTATGTTGATCACATACCAAGTCAGAAACCACATTATCAGGTCATAATACTAATTGTAATATTAAAAGCCTGTTATGCAAAGTGCAGCTTAGGGCACACCAAGACAAGGGTGGTAAGTGTTTTAATTAACCATTGCTTTATAGCAAATCAAAGATTTTTTCTGTGCGTCTGTTGATGGACAGGTAATTCACTAGATACAATAACTCAAAACTGGCTTTGATCTGAATGGCTGCATATAAATTCATGGGCTCTTTATCCTCTAAAACATCAAAGAGTTTTGAAGGCAGGTCACTTTTATAGGTAGATGATGTCATGTCTCTACCAGGAAACCATTTTGTTCAATTTGTTTCCTTCTCACCCTGCAGACAACTTCTACAGCTGGCGACGCAGTAGGTTAATAGCAAAACCTTTATCTCCAGAGCCATCTGCGTTAAGGGATGTTAAGCCGCAGGTTACTGGAGCCTACAAAGTCTTTCATGCTGACGCACCACAAAGCAGAGAATTGGAGGCTTCAGCAATTACCTTACAGGCTTTCTACAAAGCCTTGCTGTAAAACAGAACTTGATTAAAAGCATTGGTTTAACCAATAAGAAATACATTTAAAGGTCCATATCATGGGAAAAGTGTCCTTGTTTTTATGTATCTTCCAGTAAAATCAAATGTAAGAGGCTTGTAACAAGTTTTTAACTTTCTAAAACAGCCTGCTTTGAATTTACTGTTTGTTTGGTGTATTAAGAGCAAATACACCTATATGTATCCACCAATTTAGCCAACAGCAGTGCAGCCCTGCTCTTTCCTACTGAAGTGCCAGAATGAGACTATTTCATTCTAAGGAAGAAAGAGAAGACAAAATGGTTGTTTGAGAGCATTAAATAATAAAATACAGTTTTATATGGACCATTTGAAGTAGTCTTTCCTTAGTGCAAATGCAATGCTAAAGTTGTAGCTATCGTTATTGTAGTTAGCCACAGGAGCTTTATAGCTCCAGTGTATAATTAAATTAACAAACATTGTTGTTCCCAGACAACATTTCTGGGAATATGAGGTAAAATGTGTTAACTTGATGTTTGTTTAAACAATCATTTAAACAGTACATTTAATTTCCATATCACGTCAGTTATTTCACCATTCTAATCTATACTTTCCATGTAGTGGGAGGTGCTCTCAGTAACTGCAGTCAGAGTATACAAATACATAGCTTAGGGCAAACGAAGAAGAGAATGGTGAGTAACACAGTGTGATCTGCATACAGCCACTGATTCACTGATCCTCTTTGTTCTCAGTGCCATTCTCATTCATCTGATGCAGCAGGGCGGGCCATTCCTGCGGAGGCCTGTCTAGAACTGACAATTATCCTTGTCCATTTTCTTTTGCCTCATTGCTGTTTATCTGTAAAAACACATAACTGAATAACATATTGGTCTATTTTCACTTACTAATAAAAATGTTTTAGGATGAGGAGATGGGAAGGGGATTTCCATGTATAACTGAAAGCATTAATAAAAATCCTCCATCACAGCCTGTCATAGCCACACTACACTTTAAAATATAATCATGAAAATTGTTTAATTATTTTAAATGTTAGCATTTCTACACCAATACCTTAAATAGTTCAAAATCTTGCTTTTATTCATCCAAGTCATCCTTTATAGGTTTTGAAAAATGTACATTTCAGTTGTTCCCCTCAACATGCACTCAACCCTGTTACCTGAACACATTCACACTCATGAAGTATTTGGAATATTCCATATGTCACAAGTTAAACAGAAGTGGCCAAAGATTATGAAAAGAATAAATGTCTTTTTTTATGTTTTTATTTATAGGGATAAACGTGATATGACCCACATTTTTAAAGTACAACCTTCTTGTTTTATAGGCTGTAAATATAAAATAATGTTACTGAAATATAAATAAATTTAAAATACAATATGCAATTACAACATAAAATACAATGAAATAAAATTATAGTAATTATAATTACACTTCAACGGTGGGTGTCTCAAGTGTATTTGTCTGATCTATTATTAGACTAATTTTGTAAGATATACAGTTCTGAGTAATTTAAGTGTGTATTCACATCAGGCCTTATGGTCTTTTGGTTTGAAAACTTTTAGTACATTACATTCTTGATTTAAGTGTTTTTATTGTTGTGTTAATTGTATTGTCAAAACAAGCTTGATTTAACTGAACCACAACACCTTTTCTAGTCTTTTAACAATATGTGAGTATCAGTCTCTCATGTTTCTTTTTTAACTTTATTTCTTCTCGTCACTCTGATGTTGTGGCACTAACAAATGCTCATTTCACGGTAAAGACAACTTTACTTCAGCTTCAACCCCCATGTCAACATCCCCTGTTACAAGAGGTCAACAAAATAGCCCCACTTGAGAAAAATAAATTTGTTTTGTCTTGGAAAGTGAGGGTTTGGACACCATTAATTAGTTTGCTCTTCCCCTCACACTTCACCATCCACTGCTAGCTCCTCAAAAGAGTTAGCATGCCTGTGCTTGCACTGTGCTAATTTCTTCTTTCCCCTCTTTTCTCCCTCTTTACGCTCTTTCTTTCTGCTGTCAGTCGTGCTCTATGTGAATGGCTGCTGTCTGGGAGAGAAAAGCGGCAGGACTTGAAACGCCGGCTTAAACGAGGAAGCGGTGGCAAACAGTGCCTATCTTTGGGTCAGACATTGCTGGCCATGTTTGCAGTTGTCCCTGACATCGCTGCTGACTCCAAAACACCTGTGTTTGCTCACTGGCTTTCCCCAATCTGCAAGAAAAAAGACCCCAGCATGTCACATGGCAAGCAAGATAGTGGAGGCTCCATGGGAATACAAAAGGCCCTGGCTTTTAGCACTGTTAATGATTAATTTTCACCTCAGCTTTGTCCAATGGTGTTCTAATATTGCAGACTAGCTACATGTGATACATATGATGTAGCAAGTCACAAGACATCTTAAGACATATACAGTACAAATAGTATATCATCACTATTGCAACAATATCTCATATCTTTGAAAGGATATCTAATAAATTACAGTAAATTACAACTAGAATAATTGACTTGTAATTTAGTGATGTCAAAGACATCATCTATCAACCCATTTATCAGGAAATCTTCACACCATGTATAAGGCTGATTTTATAGGTGTCACCCTATACAATCCGAAGAAATACATCTGTAGTACATTTATAAAATGAAATGACAGTAACAGTATAGAAATGCTATGTACTACACAATATGAAAAAAACATTGGGATACCTACACATTACACTTACAAGAGCTTTTATGACATTCCATTCTACATCCATAGGCATTAATATGGAGCTGGTCCACATTTGCAGCTCTAACAGCAGGTTTGCAGTTATTGAGTCAGCAGAGCGTTGGACACGTTTATGCACTATGAACCTCAGCACTCGGCGACCGCGTTGTAGGGTTATGTGATCTGTCACTCCCTAATGCTTCCACTTTTAAATATTACCTTCGACATTGAAATATGTAGAAGGAAAGATATTTCGCCAACTGACTCGTTGCAGAAGAATAGTCATTTCTGACGAGTTACAAATACAGTATTATTTATTGTATATATTATTGTTTATATTATAAACATTCAGCTCTTCTGGAGCTCAATAAAAATGACAAATAGGAAAAATAAATGATATGATGACTCCCTTATCATGATGTAACCCTTACTTTTGACTACTGACATTCATACTTAAATGTATAATATAAATTTAGGTCAGTTAATTGCTGGCTCATTCTGATCCTATTACAGCTTATTCTGATCAGTAAATTATTGGATTCTCCGTTTTAATCGTCTGAGTAGCTGTTAATGTAAACCCAGATTACAAGCTCTAACCGACCAAGTCACACCACAGAACGTGTGAGGAACCATGATTTTCAATCAATAGATTCACATTACAGTGAAATGTCAATCAATATATACCCATCTAGAAACAAACACCTCTGTTCACCCTTAATACAATCATATAGGACTGAGGTGAGAAGGTGAAGGGGGGGGGGGGTGCTGAGATGTGATGAAACTGCTGTTTTAAATAAGGTCTGCACCAGACAGCCTTGAATGGAGGTGTGGCTGGGCAATCATTTATCCATGCACTAGCTCTGGACACAAGCTCTCTTTTTGCACTGACCTAGAACCAGTGTTGCAAATCCTGATACTGAGAATAAACTGAGCAATGCTGGTAAGACTGACAGCAAACACAATGTAGTATTTAGTATTAATTACTTATTTACATTGTGGTTATAGTATCTTTTACAGCTATTTAGAGGGGTGGGGGTTCTGTCAAAGACACATCAGTGAGGACACACTCTACAGCTCAGCTAGTGTAACTCAAATGAGGGTTAAAAGGGTTTTCAAGAGTTTCAAAGGGATATTGCTAATAGTGTTCAAGCAGTAGTGTAGTAGTTAAATGACTGCATCCCCAGCCCAAACATACCCTTTTTCTCTTACTATCATTTGTTTTTTTGTTTTTTTTTCAAAATAATTTAGAATAGAAACCATAATAGTTACAATATGAAACAATAGTTTTATTAGTTAAAACAACATGGACATTATATTACAGGATAACTAATACAGCTACATTTTGTTTTTTAAGGCATTCAACAACATTTGTATTAAAGGTATTACAGGGATTTAAAGAAAAACTCCACTGTAAAATAATTCCTATAGAAATATTTTCACTGGGTGCTTCTTTGTCATTATTTTGTCACCCAGCATTTGATTCAAAAATAAATTATAAGCACTGAGCTCCAAGCTATGGTAAAACAGTTTTTCAGGCCTCAAGTAGCATATTCAAGCCTAATTATTGTAATAACATTCTGCACTGTTTTTCGAACCACTGAAGAAGTCAAAAAGGTCAACTGTAGCCTGCTTAACAAATCTCTACCTTTCCTGTTTGAGTACAATCCAGTTTGATCAGCGCTGCACCATGTCGAGTTGGTTTCCATGGTTATTAGCTTCAGTACAAGCTTTGTGTGTAGTATTTATGAGCATATTTCAGTTATATTCCTGACAACAGTGTTTACACAGACAGGCAGACACATGCTCATCACAGTTTATTGTTCTTTAGATCTTTAAGAGAATCCACTGGCCTTCTCTATTAAACACAGGCTTACTGTATATGCTGTTAAGAGTTACTTCCATAAAGTTTGCCAAGCAACACGCAACGTATGCCGCGAGTGTTGTCAGCTTCAATATCTCTCTGAGACACAGAGGGAAGAGTGACAACCTTTTTTTTATTCTCTCACTTAAATATACTCAATTTGTCATTTTGAAGTACATTAAGCACATATTCTACATGTACTATGTAACAAACACAGTGCAGTATATATTACATGGATTGTCATTTATTTTTTATTAAGATCATATAAACATCTATGTATTGACCAGAAATCTCAGATTGTTTATAGAGACAGCAAATTGTTGTGTTTGTAAACTCTTGTGTTGTGCAATCATTTTATGTGCATGCAGTCATTAATAATAAATACAATGAAGTTATACAACAGATGATGACCCCATCTATGGCCAGGGGTCCAAAAGAGCATGTATTAGCAGCACTGTGTGATCTAGGGGTCCCAGCTATCAGGCGGGCATTAGCCAAGACCAAACTGGGGCAAAAACTGGGTACAAATCAACAAGGTGTTTCACAATTGCATTTTTCAGACTTAATCAGTTGGTTACCAGCTTTCATCTGGCGATTTTGCAGCACACTGACACCTTTACTACCATTTAATTTGAATGAAAAGTTACTTTCAGTATGAATACTTGCATGTATTTTGGTCCAACATAATGTTTTTATGTGCTTAACCTGACACAAAACAAAACTGTTACAAGAACAAGTGCAGTTATGATGCTGTACTTGAGGATGCAAGAGCTGATGAAAATGAAAAAAAGAAAAAGAAAGATGTGTTAGAGATGCTAACTAACACAAAACACTGAAACTGTTTTAATCCATGAACAGTTTTAGTACTTTGCAGTCGTCAGCAACGTGAAGACAGCTAATTATTGGTAAAACTACTTAGACCATTCCAATAAGTTAGTGAGATAGACCCTCTAGCTATGTATTCAGGTTTTGACCAGTGCTGGTTTGAACCAGCTAACCTAATCTATCTATTTATTAAGACTGAAAAGTTAGCATTGACTTCAGTGCTCCTCCATTTCTGTTCAAAATTAGACACTAATGCTGGAGTTATGTTAGGTTAAGTGTCTTGCCCATTTGCTATTAAATCTTAAATCTGTTCAGTCACCTTTACATACAGAAGTTTTCTTGATGGGTACTCTTGACCTGTACAGTAGTACCACAATTTAACCCATGCTGAGAAGGGCTAGGTAAATCACTCGAGTCACACTGATTATGGTGGTAGACCGAAAAGTGTTGAAGGTCTGTAATATGCTGTTTGTTTTCTGTTATTTAGACCTGTTAGATCTAATTCAATCTCTTTACTCTTTTCCAAGTTAATGACTGCCCACCTGTCTGGACTAATGCTGATGGCCTGACCATCAGGGTCTCTTGTTACCTCCCCAGACAAGTTGCCTATCCTACATTCACAGCATCTGCTACACTCCACACCTTCAGACTGAGTCAACCTTCTTATTACTACTGCTAAGCACATACAATACAATAATCTGCACAGCTGTGTATAACAATAAATGTATATAGTTTTAGGGCAGCCTCCTACATTTATTAGTCAGTTATAGGTAGAGTATAGGTGGACCAGATGAGGAGTGGCCTTGTGAGTCTTGGTTCCTTCTGATGCTTCTTCCTCCAGCCCCTGCTCTTATTTCTGGATTTCTGAAATCTGCTTTGTAAAAACATCAGTCAAATTGTTAATTTGTTAAGAAATTTGATTTAAATTGACTTGACTTAATGCCAAATCTTAGAATGTGCATAACCAGAGACTCTTTAGACAAACAGTGCTAGCTGTTGGCTACTGTTTGATGATGTAATTGCTAAAGCATAACAAGTGGGAGGCTTCACATCGTCCATTATGGAAGGAACTAAGTGACTACTCAAAAAAGGGGACTACCGGGAGCATTCATGCTCTGTATCTTATTTGCACAGGAATGCAAATACAGTGGCCACTGCGTTGTTTTTCCATGATTTAACATGGAAATCTGTGGTTTAAGTACTGTGTAAAAAGATGCATGATGCTTCTGTACAGTAAAACCTTTAAATTACAGTACTTGGCACATTAATGCAGAACCCAATTAATATGTGCAATCATTTCTGCCATTTGGATCAATAAGAACTATCATTTTTGTTGTTCTTGTTTTTTTATTCATGAGACAAGACTGAATTTGCTCCCTGCAAATCACACTGGCTCTCTACACTCGGGTCAATCAGAGTTTTAGGAGGGCTGTGGTTCAGACAGAGGTGGCTGTTTAAAGGAGCAGGTAAGAGATGGATGGCTGCTTGGTTAAACATTGCCTGCATGCCTCTGTGGTGCCACTGGAGGGTCACAACCTTAAGCTTTATTGTCTTAGGTTTTAGTCAAATTCTTTCTCTGTCCTCAACCTCCCTATCATCAGGCCTGCTAACTTGGAGTGAAAATCAGGTTGGGTCAGCACTAATGGGGCTATGGTATGGTTAGTGGCTAATCTTTTTGTATGGCTACGATCATTTTTGTTTTGTTTTTTACAAATCTTTTAGTACTACACTGTAATTTGACACTGTATTACTGTATTTCTATTAAAATAGTTTTTGCTCTATGAGATCCTAATTCTATTTCTTTTTTCTTGTTGTCATGAGTGCTATTACATAGCAATATTTTACACAGAATTATTTATTTAGCTTTTTTAATTTTTCTATTTACATCCTCATAGATAGCTATTTAGTGTCCCCAATTCACCTACTGTGTAATTTTGTGTGGAGGTTGGAAACTGGAGTACCAAACCAAAACAAACCAAAACACAGGGGATAGAGTCATGACAGACAAAGACCGGAGCAATGACTTACCACAACCCATAAAAGCTTGTAAGCAGACTTAGATAAAAAGAACTTAGCACAATAATCTATAACGAAATTTGCAAGTTTAGTCAACTTTAGGGTTTCCAGTCTTCCAAAGAATTGTGTGATGTTTAGTTTACTTGGCCACTAGTTCACTGACTGAAGTCTTGTTAAATACCTTTTACTTTCCTTCAGTTCTCACCTGTATTTACTGAACACTGCGCACAGGAGTGCACTGTTCAGTACATGAGAGGCCCCTCAGTGGTTTTACAGTTGCTATGGGTAACAGTCCCTCACCCTGATCTAAAGCCAACATGAACCGTCTGTGATAGACTAGCTAGTTAGCATGCTCTCCATGTTTGTAATCAGTGTAATCTGGAGCACCAGCAGCAGGAAACTTTACCAGTGGTCAAATTCATCCATAGGTTGTTTTGGAGGGAAATGAGGGATTGTTAAAATGTGTGAGAAATGGCAAGTGTGGTGTGAGAGTGTGAGATTAGAGCTAATTGGGTGCATGAGAGTTGAAGATTTAAAAAGTTGTTATAATTTGCTTTTATATGCAAAGAGGGACATAATAGGAACTCACATACTTGCATTAAACCAGCCTTAAGGTGTAAGGTTTGCACCATGTTGCTAATGTAGCTAACGATAATGTAGTTTGGATGATGCTAATTATGTTACCAGTTAGCATAGCTTATGACCACCAGTTAGCATTAATATGTGAATCACAATTTGCCTTAAAGCATTTCAAAGTTTGAGATTATTCATCTGGTTCTAATTTTTGCAAGAGGGGAACAGCATAAAGAATCTGTTCATCAGATTTTTACTGTTAAACGTGAATTTCTATTTTTAAACTATTCTTTCAGATTAATCACAGGATTGTGTAAACATGTGGCCAAAATTAACACACTTTGTTGAGGTGTAAAAATGTGTAACTGTTTAGAGGTCATCTGTCCATGAAGTTTATCATATCAAAAAGGACTTGGATAAATGGATCCCAGATTCAGTTGCCAGTTGCCAGAGGCTGGAGCTCCTCTCTGGCATGCACTGGCTCAGTTTAACACCTGCTTGTAGCTTTTGGTTCAGTCTGTTCCACTCATATTTACTAGCTACAAAGACTGCTCCCCAAGGTACCACCTACCTTTATATTTATGATTTTCAATTGGTCTTAGCCACAAGTACAAAACCAAAACAGCAAGTGTTGTTTTTTTCCCTAAACTATTGCTTTGAGCCAGTTGTTTAACTCTATCTCAGACTATGTTAATGCCAGTCTAATCCCAGAGGCGAACAGGTTCAGAGAGGGCGGCATCTTGGACCCAGAAACAAGCTGAGACGTTTCTGAGTCATCCTCCATACACACCCAGCGAGGCATTGTGCTTTGTACCAGTTCCTACAGCTCAGCTCTCAAAGCGGAAAATTATGGCAAATTCAGCACAAAGAGACTATAACCAGCAATGACAGGTCTGCTCATAGCTTTTCATTCAACATCCTTTAATTGAATGAGAGGGATTAGTGTGATTCTATGCCTGATTTTAAAAGAATTTGGAAACGATTGGAAGATTTTATTTGGAAGCAGACAGAGACAACACACTTCTGCTGTCTTACCATTGGTATCACATTTGCAAGAATGTAATTTATAAGAAGTTGTTTTATCCTCACTTTAGTACTTTAAATAGAAGTGTGATTACTAAGTATTAAAGAGACTAATATAATTCAAAGAAAGCTATGTTGGGGTATGACATGATGCTCATCTGACAAGACAAAGGATTTTAAACATATTAGAGCAAAAATGCATTTATAGCTCATGTTCTTGTGGAAGCCAAATAAGCTTAAAATTGAAGGCTTCATTTGCAGTTCCTCTCTCAACCCTGAGGAGAGAGAAAAAGTGCTGAAAGCTGGCGAGCAGAAGGTTTACACAGTAGCACTGAGGCATGGGGCAGACAAGACTGCCATGCTCTAGGCACACACGCAAAGACACACACCGACTCACACTTCCCTTTACAAACAGAGAACAAACATCTGCAGGGTTCTCAGCAAATGTGGCTCTATTAGCTTACTTTGTAGGAACATGACACTTTCAATGAGATACATTAAGTATTGTAATTATTACCCAAATTCCTATCAAATAATGAAAATGATGATGATGATGAAGTGCAGGGAGGCCGAAGGCTAGCACATGCTTCCTCCAAGACACAAGAGGTAGCCCCATATCTTTTTAAGATCCTATTAACACAACATCACTGAACAGCTGAATGAACTGCCAGTTAGCTAACATCAGCTAAAGGACGCCCACTCATAACACATTTTCTCATTCATAAACAAGGATTATGATGTGTGTCACTACTTGCATGACTTGTGGTGCTACTTTTACCTCACAAAGGCAAGTCATGAACAACTGAAACGCATTCACACATTCATCTGATTAGCCCATAGATTTAAAAGGCTAATCTTGATCTGTTAGAGTATCATTGCAATCATCACAACTGCAACTGAGTCGCTCTTGACTTTCTTGAAAGAGATTTCAGAGAGGTAAATGGCCCAATCAATGAGATCAGGAGAAAAATGATGTTTCACTGCCATGAGCAACTTGAAGTTATCAAGTCGGTGTAATAATGCAGTTATCTGTGTATTAAGTACTTTTTATTCCTCTCCACCACTTTACACTTTACAGTATATTGAAGTTGTATTTTTCACTTATTTCATTAGAATCTGCATACACTGTAAGCAAAAAGAGTTCTTCATAGTACTGAAAAAGTGCTCATGGATGACCAGTTATCTTTCTCAACTCATGTTGCAAATCTGACTCTGATTTCTCTTTTCAAAATTCAAGGACTTCAACCCTTCCTTTCTGAAAAGTCCACCCAGGTGCTTGTTCAGTCTCTTGTCACTTCAAGACTTGATTACTGCAGCTCCCTTCTGCAAACTTCCTAAGCGTACCATCAGGCACCTGCAATTAATCCAGAATTCAGCGGCTCAGGTTGTCTTCAACGTTTCAACGTTCTGCCATGTAACTTCTCTGCTGCATTCTCTTTACTGGTGTCCTGTAGCTGCTGCCTGTATCAGATTCAAAACCCTGACGCTGGCCTACAAAGTCAAGAAACCCTCCATACTTGATGGCAATGGTCAAAAGCCAATCTGCACCAAAAGCCCTTCGACCTTCAAGTACGGCTCGGCTTGACCCGCCGTCCCTTAGGACCAACAAAAGATAAGTATTCAGGCTTTTTTTCTGTCCTGGTGGAATGAACTTTCCCTGGGTGTCCAAATGGCAGAGGTGCTCGCTGTCTTTAAACGCAGACTGAAGACTGTGATTGTGGTCTCCATACTGTCTATAGTATATAGTAGCATCCAAGCTTAGAGGGATCTTTTGGATCCTAGCCAAAACAAACTAGTTAAGGTTAAACAGTGAAGCACACTTGGGAGTTACTCTGGATAAGAGTGTCTGCTAAATGTCTTAAATGTAAATGTAAAGGTAAATGTAAAGGTAAATGCTTAATAGAGAAACCGTTTTGTTGCTATATGAAACAATTTTAAGAGGTTCTATACGTAAGCATCTTCAAAAGTTTATCCACCAATTCAAATTATACTTTAACCAGGCAAGCAACCAGTTAAGCATCCAAACAGTTCTTTTAGGAGTTATGGTTCTATGTAGACCCTTTGCCTTTACTACAGAACCAATGAAGAACCCCTCTTAAGATTTTACATTTCAGCATTGGCAAATAGATGCTTATCATTGATCATTAATTTGTATAAGCTTACTATTATGTTGATGCAGCACAGTGAATGCAGCACATTCAGGCTTCAGGATGGCACATGCTACTGTTTTTAGCTCTGTGATGTAATGTCATTTTATCAATGTTTATCAATAACAATGTTATGTTATTCAGTGTCAAAAGCCATGATCAAAACATAAACACACAGGACAATTTGTGGCAAGCCTATATTTTTTACAATGCTGATTTGGGGATATTAGTTACCTTTACTTGGTAACTACATTAGCCTTTTAGCTCTAAGCTAATGGATTTCAGACACCAAACCTGTCATGACTGAGTGCTATCATTTAGTTTAAGAGGAGAAACTGTGTACAATCGATTTTTTTGCAGAAACTAGAAGAATTCAGTAGAAGGATATCTACGAATATGCACAGGGTGTGCTGTGCTGGAGGCCAGAATTGGGTCTTAGCAAAAAAAGAGTCAATTTGTTTGCCCTTCAGACGCAGTGTGTGGCCACCCTGAGTGCCATACAGCGCTTTCTTCAGGATGAGCCTATGGAAGAACAAAACCAGCTTATACTGTGGTACAAAACGAGATTATTCAGTGGCTGATTCTGAAATGTTTACACTGGCCTTTTTAGTCAACAAATGGTAGTTCCCGATTCTGTCTTGTTCTTATTAACTCTAATGCACAACTTTTCTGCCTACATGTCCACCATATATCCCGAAAATCCTTGATGCATTCTATCATGCTGTTTTTGGTTCAGCAAAAATGACATTCAAGGATGCTTGTGTTATGAAAGCTAAACACCTTAAGAATGTTACACCAGTGCTACACCAGTGCAATAACATTGATCACAATGTCATATATCCCCGCATTTTAAAATTACAATATAATTTACTCACTATAATTCTGTCTCAACTAACCATCAGTTGGTGCTATGATGTAAGCTAAAGGCTGTATTGGAAATTGGCATATTTAATATTTAAAGACCTGTATCCTATTTCAAGTTTCAAAACATACCATTACTTCCCCAGTACATACAGTCATGCATGGTAACAAAGCTGCAAAAATAATAAATTTAATCAACAATTATATAAACAATAATAATCAAAAAATTTTTGTTGTTTTTAATCTTTGTTTTTTGATGTCACCTGCAGATTACCAATTTGATGCCTACAGCAGTTTAAGATCCGCCCATTAAGAGTGTAGTTATAAGCAGTGTTTCAGGCCATTTTTTTTTTGACACACAATAGAGGCACTACAGCACTTTAATTAATTCATGTCTATTTAATTGTAATTGTCTAGCTTTAAAAAGCTATAACAATAGAGTGCATCTTGGTAGCATTGCATACAAAATTGGAAACTCAGTGTTAGGTAGTAATTATTAAAACAAATATCTGCATTTTAACATTAAATTGAAAAAGATTTGAATGTTCAGTTTGTCCAACCTCATTTGTGGGCAAAGTGTGGATGTGGTCAATTTATACTGTGCTTCCTGCGGTATTGGCAATGTGCCATGCTTCTTGGCCACTAACTTCTCCAACACAATATAAGTGCTGTGAATCCAGATGTGATCACATGACCTTGCAGTGTGATGGAAAGTGGGTATTAATGGTTCAGGGAAGCTGTGGGTCCTCGCAGCGGAAAAAGCGGCGCCTACAAAAGAAAGGCCTAAGATGCCGTTCTTGATTCATGGGAAAGCCATTGGCATGCCATTGTGGCTGCCCTTCTGCTGAGCAAATAGTCCAAACTGTTCATTCCCCCTCTCCCATTCTTCCCTCGGCACATTGTTTGTGTCCTTGCATTTCATTCGGCCTGGGGAAGATTGCGTGGAGGGCCGGTGAGCAAACAGTCCGCAGAAGAAGCCTGCCGTCCTCCCCATTCCCAGGAGATCTAGCATTTGGAGCCTCGTCTCCAGGCTGTCAAAGGGACAGCAGAGTTTATGTCAGGATGCTGAATTAATAGCTTTAAGCTGAGAGGGCTGGCCACTTTAATCATGGCCATTCAGCAAGCTGGTTCCTGCAGATTAAAACCTATTCACCATTACCTTAAAGTCCAAAGGTTTATTAAATGCATGGAGAACACATCTCAAACTTTAGCAGAAATGCCATGAATGTTTAGAGAAAAAAATCAGTGCATGTCTATTTATGACGAACAGTGCTGCACTGGGGAAAAACATATCTCACTAACAGTGTTTCAGGGGGATTGCTTCAGTTCTTAAAACTCAAATCTTACACAGTTTGTAATACGTTAGTCTTGTTCTATAACATTAATTCTGTCAAATTATAACAGGACAATATTCAAAAGGTCTATTCATAGGCAATTACTTTGAGGCAAAAAACTAAAGCATTTACACTGAACATATCAATTATCCCAATCTGCTACTGCTTTGAGAGGAAATGCATTAATTGGGTTAATATATGTAGTTTTATTATTTGTAACATTACCATAAAAGGCTACATATCTACACCTAATCTCATTGCTATTGAAAATGCTCTTCAGAATTTCAATATGTCAAATACAGACCTCTGCATCTCTGCTTAAAAATAACAATTATATAGAAAAAAGACTATCACATAATCAATTTAGCCTGTGTTCTCATCACTGCTTTCAACATTCCCTGCTATTTCAATATCAGGAAATAAAATTTCTATTTTACGTACAGCCTGCTGCAGTGGGGTTGAAAAACAGTGGGTGGTATGTATTTTACAAGGCCAGTGTGTTAACCATCTCATTGATCACAGGGCTTTTATAGGGCGAGTGTTTATTTTGGGGGTCTTGCTCTTACTGGGGGAAACAGATGGGGCTAAGCAGGACTAGAACATATGAGAATGCTTAAAAAGACCCCATGTCTGCTGTGAGTTAATCAGAAAGCAATCAACATGCAGTAATTGGACATTAAAATGCTAAATGAAGAGTCCTTTTAAAGATTCAAAACATACCAAAAATTCAAAATTCTAGATTTGCTTGTCATTTTGTTTTCTTTTTATACTTACTATATACAATACGAACATGTACAATATAGATTCAAACATAATACATTTAATTTTACAAAATTTATTTTACACAGTGCATTTCAGGACAATAAGAATGTAAACAAACATGTAAATCTTTTTTTTTTTTTTACGTATTTTTAAGTTAAATCATCTCAACAGGTCAACATGTTGAACAAGTGCTCACAACCTAATGCACAAATGCTTACCTAAAGCAAGAAGAAAAAAATGAGGGTTAAGGGTACCAATAGGTGACCAGTTAAAGATGTTATATGTGGTTCTTGACTTTGATGTATGGTTCTAAGAACACTCTTTCATTTGTTTAGACTCTTATAGAGCATATCTGCACTTATTGAACATATGTAGGTTCATTAAGGTATCAAAAGGTGCTTCTGACACATAACGTTTACTATACCTGCCGTGCATGTTACGGCTGATTTATATTATTGGTAGTGGTTTCATTGTTTATTTATGGAATATTACAGTCTTTCTACTGCTTTCTTTCTGGTACTTCCCAAAACATTCACCCGTGCCACTCTTCACACACTACCTGGCATCAGCTAAACTTACTGATGGATGGCAGAGTTCCCTGTTTGTCCAATGTGTGTGTGTGTCTCGTTGCAGTAAAAGGCTCTTCTCTCTCTCTTCATGTGAAATAGAGCTGAAAGGTCAGCTTTAGTTCAGTATTCAGGCCATTCACACACACACAGTGGCGACTGTTGACACAGTGTGAGACGGCTGTCCACAGGCAAAGTGACTAGCTATGAAAGACCACCTCAGCAACAAAAATGTCTCACTGCAGTGTCAAAAAGACAGAGCCGGCACTATGTCACCTCCATCCAGAAACTCAATATTTACGACTCAAAAGTGCAGGACTCAGAGCACAGGACTCAGGACTCAGGATTCAGAGATTAGGACGCAGAGCACAGGACTCAGAGATCAGGACTCAGAGCTCAGGACTCATGAAACTGAACTAAATAAAACTTAATGGAATAAAATCAGGGCAGATTGAGCTGAACTGAAGTAAACAGGGAGGAGTTGGAATGGAATGGAAATCCTGCCATAAATGGATTCATAGATTCAGGGTTTAATGATGGATCACTGTGACCCGATCAACTTTCAATCTGCTGAATAAAAGCTGCTCTTCTTTCCTGTGTATGTAGATCATGCAGTTTGTGTTCTTGTAGATTTTGAGAAGAAGAATTTAATGATCAATCTCACAATAACAACAAGCTCATAACGCTCAAAAAAGGATGTCCTACAGCACATCTACAGTGTCAGGTGTTCCTGTTACTACATTTTACTGCAGGGGTCTGACTGCAGCTGTATTTAAAAACACAAACATGAACCAGAAACCAGAGACATGTAATCACCTCACATATTCTCCCTGCAAAAATGCTTCCCAGAAAATAATTGATAATAATAATAATAATAATAATAATAATTATTATTATTATTATTATTATTATTATAACAACAATAATAAAAAGAAAAAGAAGAGGACGAAATGATGATAATGATGATGAGTAAGAAAACAATGTTCTGTGTTGTAGTTAGACTATTTGATAATGAAAACGAATTATTATATATTCCAGGTCTACGAACATATTAAAATAATCATAATAACACTTGTCATCATCGTCGTCAATGATTAGTGCTGTTGTTGTTCTCGTTGTTATTATTTTACTTTTGTGCAAATGCGTTCTCGTTAACGTTAGAAACGAATATGGCGAAAAATGATAGCGCATTGTTTCCCGATCCTGTAATACAGCCCCTTTACTCTCCTATTAGCAAAGCGACCACACACCACACATATGATCACGCGCACACATACAAGGTTAGACAATACTAATTAAATTTGAATGAAATGAAAATAAGTGACGTCAATGATTCACGCGCGTTTTATTTTAATTTAATACACAACCCCAGAGCACTGCCCTACTTTTTAACACACCGCACAAAATATTTAATATTATTATCTATATTGTTGTTATTGTTATGTCACAATAATAATAATAATAATAATAATAATAATAATAATAATAATCATAGACAATTACAATAACAAATATTATCTCACTCTACATTATATTTGTCAGTGAAATCTCTTTCGAATTATGTTTTATGCAGATATTTATACAATTCTTAGATATTTAAAATCATATCTTTATCTAGCTTAACTTCAGCTTAAATATTTGACCACCACCATTTACAATATGACAATAAAAGAAGACAAAAACAATGCACACATTTAAAAAGCACTTCAGTGGTGAATTTAATAATGACTTCTCAACTACATTCATATTCACAATTAAAATGCCATAAATTACAGTTTTACCAAAACATAAAATAAACAACTAGAGTCTTTTCAGTCCAGTTTTCCACTCTTGGAAAGAGGCTGAAGAGCACTAGACATGTTGATATCTAAAACACAGGAACTGGAAGTTTTACAAAATGTACAGCACACTGCAGCAAGAACATCCGTCCAGCAGAGTCTATGAGAAAAGCTAAGAGGAGTTCATGATGGGCCTGGAATACACACCTTGGTAGTAAGAAGGTTCTGAGGGAAGATTATGGGGCTCCAAACTGCTTTTGGCTGACATGCTGCCCAGTGAGAGCGAACTGGACAGTTGCGATCCATAGCTGGAGTGCTGCATGACCTGCTCATAGCTTTTCAGCTCCATTCTGTGATGCTGCTGCTCTGAAGACATTAGGTTGGTGATGGAGAAGGGGTGGTTGAAAGAGTAATGATGCTCAGGTTTGAGCGGTGCGTCATGATGGTGAAGTGGGTGGTGCTGAGACAGAGGATGAGGGTGAGGATGAAGATGCTGAGGGTGAGAAACGTGATGTTGGTGATGATGGTGCTGCTGTGATAGAGGAACGGGTGATTCTGGTTGTTCTGGGCTCAAAGCCGGCCTGGCTTTGGCCTCTGACCTTTTATGGTCCTTGGTGGGTGTGCTGGGTTGAGGGGAATCTTTAGAAGATTGACCCTCGCTTTCTTTCCTGCTGGACTCCTTTTCCAATTGCTTTTCACACTTGAATCGCTTTTGCCTCCTCAGGTAACAGCCGTTTTCGAACATGTTACCTGAATCTGGATGTAGTGTCCAGAAAGAACCTTTGCCTGGTTTGTCTGGTGATCTAGGCACTTTGAGGAAGCAGTCGTTGAAGGACAGCGAGTGGCGGATGGAGTTCTGCCAGCGCTGTTGGTTCTGCCTATAAAATGGGAATAGATCCATGATCCATTGATAGATCTCGCTTAGCGTCAGCATTTTTGATGAAGACTGCTGGATGGCCATGGTGATCAGAGATATGTAGGAATATGGAGGTTTAGCATGTGTGTAGCTTCTTCGGTAGGCTTTGGGGTCCCTCGGTCTGTTGGCCTGGCCATAAACAGGACTGACCACGTTCATGCTGGAGTAGGAGGCCAGGGAGTTCATTGGCGTTGGTGACCCGCCACTAATGGGGCTCATGCTGGGATTCAGACTGGCACCCATGGTGCCTGGAGAACCACCTGAAACTGGGTGGCTCACTCCAGTGTTCATGTAAGGCACAGAGTTCATTGAGCTAGCAGCACAGCTCAGGCCCTGAACGCCCATGTAGGAACCCATTGAGGTCATCCCCAGTCCGCTACTCATAGTTCCCACGGTGGTGTAGCACTGAAAAGAGAAAGTGATGGTTAATGCACACTCTCAACCACAACGTCTTAAGCTTTTTTGGAACCAAGGTGACACCTTTATATGTTGCTGTACATGAATTATTCTAAACTTCTAAACAAAATTATATTTTGGGGGCCAGTATTTATTTCTGTCCAATGACCCTTGATTACTAAATTCAGCATATTCTGCATTATTGTTCAAAAAATATTTGAACAATAATTAGAAAAAAAAAGGGTTTTCTTTAGTGAAGGCAACAGTTCCTTATAGAACCATGACAACCCAAAGAACCCTTTTGGATTATCAAATGCTTCTTTGTATGATTATCGGGTTCTTCACATCTCTCTACCAGTTATGCACAGACAGACTTTGACGAGAGTGCACATATAAAATATCCACCGGGAAATGTGAATTTCTGGTTCTGGTTCTGGCAACTGTTATGGGTTATATTTAATCAAAGGTGTAATTCACAGATTACCCTTCGTCTTATCTTTAATTTCACTTTTTTCACTCTTTGTGTTTGAGATAGAAATAATACAATAGGTGTTTTTAACACGTGACGACAAGTCTCACTTTCAATCGGTGCTTTATTTTGCTAGTTTTACTGTCACAGCGCGTTAGATGATTTAAAGCATGCAGTAGCTGAATGACTATTTTATTCGATTTCCCTGTAAAACAATTCAAAGACTTACTAATTGGCATCTGTTTTAGATCTTTTACAATAAAGAAATGAAAATGCGTTGCATTAGGATGATCCCATGGAATCCCATCAAACTGAAATCTACTCAAATTGCTAAATATAAATGAGTTCTGCTTCATTCAAATATGTTTTTTTCGTTCATTTCTTTAACTTGTTTAAGCAAACTCAGCAGCACATTGATTTTTAAACAATCAATAGTCTCCAAAAATGACCACACAGTGACATGAAGGACATAAAGGGCAAACACGAATGGAAGTGTGAAGTATAAACAATATGAAATACAGTATGAAATATAAACTAAATATAATAAAGATAATAAATAATAATATTTAAGGATTTCATATTTTCGAGTTCACTTTGAAAAGTAAAAACCAATAAAAATATGTATTAAATTAAGGCAACACGAGCTCAAGAGTTTAAAATTGTTTAACGGATCAAATGGCAAACGTTGTTGGTATTTATCTAAATGGATCAAATATATCACTCAAATTATTGCAACTAAATAATCGGAACGACAATGATTGTGTTGATGTACTTCGCTCTTGTGAGGATTTACAGTAACAGTTACTGTTCAATGCACTTAAAATGTGATTGAGAGCTCCTAGCGTTCATTCCGTTTTTAAACCGTTTTATCATTTAATCAATTTATTAAAATGCTTATTCGTGTTATTAAATAACAAAGTCGCTAAAAGCTGCGAGTACGAACTTCATTTAAAACACTTAATATTTAATGCGTGTTTTCAATTTGCGTTATAAAAACGGATGCTTAGACACTTTAAACGGATACATAACTTAACACTCATAACACTTGGTTTTTACTTTTGTTCTTTCTGTAAAATGAATAAACACATCTTCTAATAGCAGTCAGTATGCAGAAATGTCTGTAGTCCTCTTATAGTGGGTCCTCGCCAGTTTGCTCGGAGGGGGTCTGGAGGCGCCTCAAGTCAATATTTGATCGCAAAGTTAATATTATCTCAAGGCCAATATTGAACTGTAGACAGGAGGGAAATAAATACATAAAAAGTACCCACCTCTGGCTCTGCGTAATAGGCGCTCCAGTCTGGGTGTCCGGTCTCGTGTCCTTCCATTTTCACAGCACCCAGCATGTTTCACAGGCCACAGCGGGACACTGGATAGACTAAGAGGGTGAAGACAGACTGTAAAGACCCCCTCAGGTTGTGGGGGGGATCTGTGGGCAGCAGTCTTGGCTATGCTTGCTGAGTGAGCAGCAGCAGCAGCTCATGTGGGAGTTGAAACTGCGCTGCGCCTCTGCTGACGAGGAACAGGCTCAGAGTGACGTGGGTTAATACTGCTGCTGCTTCTGCAGAAGAGGTGATAACAGCACTAAGGGCTGCTGCAGGCTTTCCCAATCCAGTCCTGGGGGAACCCCGGTCAGTTCATGTTTTTGCTTTTTCCCCAGTTCCAGGCTCACACCTGAGTCACGTAATCAAGAGGACCTACAGTCATTCCGCACGTTCATATTTCCATATTTTCTTTTACGGCTTCAGGTTCACACCTAAACCAGATAATCAAGTGCTCTTGAATAGAGTCTGCATTCCAGTTTTAAATTTAACAGATCCGTTGTGTTATAATACAGTGAAGTCCACATTTTCCTCGCTCCTAAATCACCTGTAGCACTTACTTATAAGCTACTAAAATGTTTCACAGTCCCCTCCTGTGGGATGCTAAGCCAGTCCACATTTTATATTTCCATCCCAAACCGACTGTAAAATAATCCAGTCTTTGGAGGGTTCATCTGCCAGTCCATAATTTTGTTCTATCCCATCTGCCAGAATGTCTGAACCTTACTTTTCTTTGTCATTTGGAGCAGCTGTGCCAGAGTTTGGGTAGCATGTTTTATTTTCCTCAAAAAAAAAAAAACATGGACTGAGAACTGGACTCCATTAGCAATTCTCAACCTTCTACCTACGAACCTTCGTACCTGGCTCGGGTGTGTTTGGAGTTGAAATAGTATAGAAATGTGTACACATATTCTTTAAACCCATCCAGTCCATCTAGGGACTGTAGAATCTCATTCAACCAGTCTATCCCAGCTCCTAGCACAGATATTCAGTGTTGTTGACTGCTTGGATCAGGTGTTTCAGATGCAAAAAAGCCCTTTTTATAGCTCCCCATTGCCAGGCCCTGGTGTGTTTGGAGTTGGAAAAGACTGGATCTGGTCTGAATACATTTCTAACATACAGGGCCCAACATTAATGTAGGAATTTTAAATTTAGTCCTTGTGGTTCTTACTGATGCTTTGTTGTGTTGCAATTCCTAACACATCGAAATCAGATAATTAGCATATGCAGTCTCTAATTATCTGGGTTAGGTATGTTGAAATTAAAACATATAAACATGTGAATATAAAAGCTAAAGGTGCTCAAGGGCCCAACAGTGGCAGCTTGCCAAGCCCAACTGACAACCCTGTCATCAATAGCCCAGAGCTGAGCCACTATTGCCCCACAGGCATGTGTTTTTTGACCATTTTATGTGTAAACTATATGTGCTATTTTAGGACTGGATTTGGACTGTCTGAAAATGGTCACTTAATAGTTTTCATTCAATTAACCTTCAGAAATAAGTGACTCCAGTGCAGACTCAGATTATGATGTATACCAAAATGAGGGAATATGATGAGAATGAAAAGTCCATTTTATTCAGAGCTGTACACACTTTACCATTGCAGAGTACACATGCACTAATCAAAAGAACAGGGATTTATTAGATTTGTGCCAAAACTATTTCTCATAAGGATTTGGATGACAGGAAGACATTAAGCTGCAGTAGGATCTTTCACTCAGCATTGTCCCATCCTGTTAAAGCCTTCAGTCTGAGGAATGTGGATTGGCATTTTTTTGTCAACAAGTGTGGTCTCATCATGCATTTACATACATTAAATGTGGACTGTTTAATGCTAAATGAAACCATGTTGAAAAATGTCAACCAATATGTGAATTTTATATGGTGCTCAGTCTTAATCACTGTTATTGTATTTTAACTCAAGTGGAAACATTTTTAGCTTCAGGTTCAAAGTCCAATTGATTGTATTTGGAAATTTGTTGACATGTCCTTTTTTGTCGAGGGCATAGGGAGCAGTGATTTGAACACTGAGGTTCAGCGGTTTCGAAACAAAGCTAAAGGGTCAACTCAAACACAAAACACACTCTTATCTTGCAGCAAAACAAGACGTACTGAAACTCATCATCTCTGTCATGTCAAAACATTGTGTGCTTATAGTTTTTGCCAGCAGCGCTTTAAAATGCATGAACATGTCCTGAAAAGGTTAATGTTGATCATATCAGGGTTTTGCTATGTCAGTAATGTAATGTTTGTTGTCCTCAATCAGTTACATTCCTTTTGAGTATCATTTAAATATATATCTATGTGTATTTCTTTATTTATTTCATTTCAAAAATACATCTGCCTATTACACCATGTTTCATTTTCTTGACAAACAGTAGAAATGTTTACTGTTACAATAAATCACATTGACCTTTTTGGATTTTTTGTTCTGAGTGCAACCATATACAAATGATCTTGCTGCTGAGGACTAAGATGGGTGTTGTTTTTATTATTCCATATTGTCCAGTGTTTACATGTTTACTGCTTAGTCTCTATGGTCATACTGTTTAGTTAATCTATAATTATATACTATAAAACACTGTGTTAACAGAACGTTCTTATTCTAATAAAGGAAACATGCAGTTTGATATTGGGTTCATCTAATATGCCTGACCAAAGCTGGCCACAGCTAATAGCTGATAAAGCCAACCCGAGAAAATAGGAAAGATCCCTTCAGCTCAATTGAGCATTTTTTCATGCCAATGTATTTACTCATTACACTAGAACATTCCAACCATTTTATATTCCCAAACATCATTTCAAAACAGAGCAGCATCCTGCCATATCCTTTATTGTCTAAAATAATGGTAAAATAATACACACAAACACAATAAGTGATTTTCCATAACCAGCAGTTGACACAAGTTGGAAACATATTGGTTTAAAATATAGATTTTCAAAAAAAAAAAAAAACTATTAACACCTACAGCTTTAACAATGGGACACATATAAACAACACAGTCTTAAAATCAGGTTCCCATAAGGATTCTTTGGAGCAGTGCTATGGAAAAAGGGAAGTTTCCTAAAACCCATGGCGGAGGGGCACATACAGTGTTTTGGGGGAAAAAGTCCCCAAAGAATCCACATTTGCTCAGACTTATTATTTAGACCTATTTTACCTCAATAAGCATTACATGCAAAACTCAAGTACTAAGATAGTGAATCACAATAGTTGTGTTGTGGTCATGGTGACCTCTGGTTCCTATCACCACCAATAAATTCATTTTCTCTACAATGAATCATTTTACACCAAATTAAACTGAATTAATCACAACTATTGAATTGTTCACTACATTTTGAACAATATGTGGAATTCCCTTTTAGTGCCATTCAATCCGGTTTGCTGCAGTTGTCCGGCATTATCCGGAATGTGCCAGGCAGGGCGAGTGGGAAAGTACACACGAGAGACTGCAGACAGCAGGGCTGGGAACAGTAGCACTGCCAGGAATATTTTATAACTAGTATAGCGTGAGTAACCTAGAAATCGAAAAAAAATCTAGAGCAGGGGATAATGATGGTAGTATAGGACCTGGAGTCAATAGCACTATTACCACTATTTGTTTTCAAAGGGATAAGCTTGATGCTGCGTGAACCCTCGCAAGCACCTGTCCTGGACTGTATTGTTGCTTCATAAGTACTTTCTGCTGGCATCCAAATATGCCTATAGAAAAAAGAAAAAAAACAGCAACAATGATGAACATCTAATCAAACCCACAAATGCAGATCACAATACACAACAAACAACAAAAAAAATGTCCACGTTGAACAGCAGATTACAGTTACACTTGAATATATCACTTTTTTCATAATTATTTAAAAAATGCTTTTTATATATAGTTTTTAAATATATAGTGTAGGAAAAAAAAACTACGAATTCCAAATTATTGCTTTAAAATACGATTGTCATGTGAAATGTGGACAGACTTTTCAATGTGTATTCCAGTCAGTCGATCCCTATTCTTATGGACTTCTCACAGCTTATAGGGAAACAGTGTGAGGTCCTGATCTGAGTCAGCAAAGCCAGAGGATCATGTCACCACTGCCCAGTCTGTGTTTGTTTATTCAAGCACACCCCTACAAGATCCTTATAAATCTGGCCTTTACAAGGTCTGACAGCGAACAGGCCAGCCACTGAAGAGGCCACAGTCTGGCCACCCTTCAGATTAGGACCCCATCAGCCTCCTGCAGCTACACACAAACACACCTACACTGCCTCCCGTGGAGAAAACACAATACGAAGAAACAGTGGCCTGGTGGGGGAGAGCCAGCACTAAACTTTCTTTTACTGCTTTGAATCCCCCTTCCCTTTACACACACACATGCACAGAGAGAGAGAGAGAGAGAGAGAGAGAGAGAGAGAGAGAGGGAGAGGAGAGAGAGGGATGTTCAGAACATTTTAAAAAACTAGTGATGGCTGAAGAGGGACGCTGTACGTGTTTTAGGGTCTGACAGGGCCTTAAAAATGTACTAAATTACTATTTTGGCAGAATGGTAGTGGGACCCAGTGTAATACACTTTCAAGGGGTCTATTTATCTTGTCTTTTTTCAATTTGACAGTCAGTTATTGATAACTGTATAAATAGAAATGCTCCAAAATGACTTAAAATAAAACCCTTTTCATATTGACGTCCATTGAAAGTTAGGTAAGTGTGTTTCCTTGTCCTGTAAAGTTACCAGTTTTGGTAAATCAGCACAGTGATTTATCAGTCTACTCATGCTTTAGTAGAGCTCAGTAACACTGAGGTAAATAACTGATCAGCACAGTGATTTATCAGTCTACTCATGCTTTAGTAGAGCTCAGTAACACTGAGATAAATAACTGATCAGCACAGTGATTTATCAGTCTACTCATGCTTTAGTAGAGCTCAGTAACACTGAGATAAATAACTGATCAGCACAGTGATTTATCAGTCTACTCATGCTTTAGTAGAGTTCAGTAACACTGAGATAAATAACTGATCAGCACAGTGATTTATCAGTCTACTCAGGCTTTAGTAGAGCTCAGTAACACTGAGATAAATAACTGATCAGCACAGTGATTTATCAGTCTACTCATGCTCCAGTAGAGCTCAGTAACACTGAGGTAAATAACTGATCAGCACAGTGATTTATCAGTCTACTCATGCTTTAGTAGAGCTCAGTAACACTGAGATAAATAACTGATCAGCACATTGATTTATCAGTCTACTCAAGCTTTAGTAGAGCTCAGTAACACTGAGATAAATAACTGATCAGCACAGTGATTTATCAGTCTACTCATGCTTTAGTAGAGTTCAGTAACACTGAGATAAATAACTGATCAGCACAGTGATTTATCAGCCTACTCATGCTTTAGTAGAGCTCAGTAACACTGAGACAAATAACTGATCAGCACAGTGATTTATCAGTCTACTCATGCTTTAGTAGAGTTCAGTAACACTGAGATAAATAACTGATCTTTTTTCAATTTGACAGTCAGTTATTGATAACTGTATAAATAGAAATGCTCCAAAATGACTTAATATAAAACCCTTTTCATATTGACGTCCATTGAAAGTTAGGAAGTGTGTTTCCTTGTCCTGTAAAGTTACCAGTTTTGGTAAATCAGCACAGTGATTTATCAGTCTACTCATGCTTTAGTAGAGTTCAGTGACACTGAGATAAATAACTGATCAGCACAGTGATTTATCAGTCTACTCATGCTTTAGTAGAGTTCAGTAACACTGAGGTAAATAACTGATCAGCACAGTGATTTATCAGTCTACTCATGCTTTAGTAGAGCTCAGTAACACTGAGATAAATAACTGATCAGCACAGTGATTTATCAGTCTACTCAGGCTTTAGTAGAGCTCAGTAACACTGAGATAAATAACTGATCAGCACAGTGATTTATCAGTCTACTCATGCTCCAGTAGAGCTCTGTAACACTGAGACAAATAACTGATCAGCACAGTGATTTATCAGTCTACTCATGCTTTAGTAGAGTTCAGTGACACTGAGATAAATAACTGATCAGCACAGTGATTTATCAGTCTACTCATGCTTTAGTAGAGCTCAGTAACACTGAGATAAATAACTGATCAGCACAGTGATTTATCAGTCTACTCATGCTTTAGTAGAGTTCAGTAACACTGAGATAAATAACTGATCAGCACAGTGATTTATCAGTCTACTCATGCTTTAGTAGAGCTCAGTAACACTGAGATAAATAACTGATCAGCACAGTGATTTATTAGTCTACTCATGCTTTAGTAGAGCTCAGTAACACTGAGATAAATAACAAATCAGCACAGTGATTTATCAGTCTACTTAGGTTTTGGCAGAGCTCAGTAATACTGAGATACATAACTGATCAGCACAGTGATTTATTAGTCTATTCAGGCTTTAGTAGAGCTCAGTAACACTGAGGTAAATAACTGATCAGCACAGTGATTTATCAGTCTACTCATGCTTTAGTAGAGTTCAGTAACACTGAGATAAATGACTGATCAGCACAGTGATTTATCAGTCTACTCATGCTTTAGTAGAGTTCAGTAACACTGAGATAAATGACTGATCAGCACAGTGATTTATCAGTCTACTCAGGCTTTAGTAGAGCTCAGTGACACTGAGATAAATAACTGATCAGCACAGTGATTTATCAGTCTACTCATGCTTTAGTAGAGTTCAGTGACACTGAGATAAATAACTGATCAGCACAGTGATTTATCAGTCTACTCATGCTTTAGTAGAGCTCAGTGACACTGAGATAAATAACTGATCAGCACAGTGATTTATCAGTCTACTCATGCTTTAGTAGAGTTCAGTAACACTGAGATAAATGACTGATCAGCACAGTGATTTATCAGTCTACTCATGCTTTAGTAGAGCTCAGTAACACTGAGGTAAATAACTGATCAGCACAGTGATTTATCAGTCTACTCATGCTTTAGTAGAGCTCAGTAACACTGAGGTAAATAACTGATCAGCACAGTGATTCAGTCTACTCATGCTTTAGTAGAGCTTTCATCAAAGTAGACTGATAAATCACTAGGCTGATCAATGATTGATCTGTGTTACTAAGCTCTGTTAAATAGGTTCTTGACATTTACAAACTTCACTGAAACATGGCTCTTTATGAAAACCAAATGGTGATGGTTCTACAGCATCCATTCTTTGTCACCTTGAAGTTTCTAAGAATTAGTTAAACCATTTTGAGTATCCCACCGACTTAAACAAATACAAAAAGAGAAAGATCAGGCAACGTTTTGATCCAAAATTCATTTATAAAAAGGACAATGGTAGTTTTCCCACCTTCAAATTACATAATTGGATTTCATATTCTGGAATTGTCCATTTAATCCAAAATGTACCGAAAAAAGACTGTTAGAATTGAACTAAGCAAAACAAACAAACAATGTAGACAATGTAGTTTTCTTCACAATCATATTACTATCAAGTTACTCCGTATGTACAGTTGCTATAAAAATGAGGATAATACAAATCCCTTTCCTGCAGCGACACCTGCTGGCCATCCTACTGAGTTACTAAAAGTGCCGTCTTCATCAAGGTAATTGGCTAAAACTAAAAGCTCATTGGATAAACCATATTCATATATATATATATATATATATATATATATATATATATATACATATATATATATATATATATATATATATATATATATATATATATATATATATATGTATCTTATGTATATAAATATGATTTTTAAAAAGTACAAAAAACATAAAATACATAAAACATGTATCTTTTTTCAATATTTGTTTAATGCAAATACCCTGTATCTGAGAATGAAAAATAAAAATAGTAATAAAAATAAAACAAATGTAAAGTTAAAGGGTGTTAATGGTAAATCCATCACCATTGAAACTGTGCCCTATTCACTATACACTACATGTGAAAACCCAGATCAATAGGTAGTGAACGATTTTGGACACATCGCTCTGTCTGTCTGTGTGTGTGTGTGTGTGTGTGTGTGTGTGGCACAGCTGTGGGACAGCGGAGTGCGTCACGTAAACAGTCTGGACGTCAGTCTTCCTCAGAGAAGCAATCAGAGTGATGGATTATCGGTATTGCATGTCTGTTTAGTGGACATCCTTTGTACACTATATTTTCGGGTGCACTGCGGGATTGTTAGCTACATGTGGCAGTAGTTTTATCGCGTTTCTAAAACCAGAAATCTAAGTGCTCGTTTCCAATGTATTTTGGCCCGGCAGTGTTTCCGTAGGCGGGGGTGCGTAATCCTGTATGTCGGGTGAGGTGAAGAAAGCGTGAAGGTGAGTGTGCTTGTGTTAGAGCAGCGTTCCTGCTGAAGTCCACGTGCACAATGTCGAGTTTATTCATTTTTATTTTACACATGTAAGTCAGATCTAGAAGAGTTTAACCAGTGCCTGGTGTGAGTCCGGGGCAGAAAAGCAAAGTTGGGCGGTGTGCTCTGTAACGTCACTGGATAAAAGACTGGTTCAGCATAGACTAAACATGACTGTCTCTGCAAAAAGCAGATATAGTGATGTGCTGGGCAAGTTTCCTGAGCTGTATATCCTCCGCCTGCACCCTAAGTGGTAGCTACATCAGCTACAGTCTGCAGGGGCTGTTTAAGGAACTACGGGTATCTCGAGTTTTTATCTCGGCCTTGTGCTCTTTGGTCACAAAGCACAGAAACGATAAATGGCCAATATCCTGATTTTGTTAATCCCCAGAACCACATTAGACGCTCCTCTTTATGAGTTTATGTATCTAATACAGTCTACAGACAGCACAGCTCAAATCCGGTGTTCTGTCGAAATGTGCTACCCATCAATATATCCCACCTAGGAACAGTTTTGAATGTCTTCCAGCGTTTTTCATGGTGGTAATATATATATATATTTTTTTTTCTCGTGTGCTTCTTACAATCTGAGCTCACTGTTAATTTGCTCGAGTGTTCCCTATCGCTATATCCCACCCACTGGTTTATTTAGCTTGGCAGTTAGACCCATTAATGTACACTATCAATGGGAGCATGCCTCCAGACCTGTCTGAACACCGGCTGTGTGTGAATATGGAGGTAGCTAGCTAGCTGACTTGATGCCTTGCTGCCCATGCTGTCTCAGAAGGCAGTGTAGTGATGACGGTCTCTGTGCCTTTTTACGTTATACAGCTCACAGCTAGATATGAGCGTTTAGCTGGCACCATTTTTGCCCAATAAAAAAGGCTAGATTACTAAACTTAGACTCAGACATGACTGGGTGACCACTAGCTCTACATCTAGCTATAGTTAACAAAGCGGTTATTTATTTATATTTATAATTTGAGGTACATGGATCTGGTGTTGCACTGGGATTCATTTGCCATTTTCAACCTCTCCTTATTAATATCACAGGCTGCAGTTTAATGTGTCTTTAAGGCTGGTGGATGTAAATGAATTTTATGGTTGACTTGGTATTTCATAAAAGCAAGATTTCACAGGCCCAAAGTTCAGGATTGTCATTCCTCGGCTCTTCTGGATGAACGGGCTCATGCCACCAATAGGTGGTAAGAATTAAGAAGTGATGATGAAGTATTGAATATGTGGTCTCATTAATTAGAATTAGAAACATTTCACATTTTCCCATTGAACGTCAGTCCTACGGCCACTAAACACACTTGCTCAAAAATGGGGGTGAGAACACACACATCCAGAGCAGTGGGCAGTTATTACAGTGCCCGGAGAGGGAGCTAGGTACTTTGCTTACTATTTATTGTCAAAGTTTAGAGAATGGGGCTTAAGGAAGAAATCTACAGGTTCTTGAGTGGTAGCTGTCTTCACAGCAGCTCTGTGAAGTGGTTTTGTAAATGCGTGTGTCTCTGTTCCAGATGGCCCCCAAGACCATGGAGCCCTTGGCCAAAAAAATCTTCAAAGGAATTATTATTCTGGAGGTTGCTGGTGTGTTTGCAGCATACGGGATATTTCATAAGATGAACTCCAGCCGAGGTAAAAGTCATTACAAGAATCATTTAAGAATGGTTTTCTTCTTGTATCGATTAAGTAAAACAAAAAAATACCTCACTGTTTTTCCTTCTCCCAGATTTCAGAGGCACAATGAACAAATACTTTCCACCAGTTCTCGATGGTATGCTGAAATGAACGACTGATACTCTATGCATCAATAATATTCATTTTGCTTTATACTTTGCATTTTGTTGCAGCATCAAATAATCAGTAAAATAACATCTTGTAAAATGCACTTTATGTGTAAGTTTACTCCATATTAGAAACATTTGCCACCAATTTGGCAACTAAACACATGTGAGAACTGTCTGATGTATATAACTTCTTCCTTCTCTCAGTTTTTTACAAGTCCAACGAGTGGTCTGGAATTTATGGCCTCCGGGAAGCAGATCAGGAAGCATGGTCCAAGAAGGATTAAATGCACATGGATACACACACACATGGGATGACAGACTCTTCATTTCTTTCTGCCAACAGTCCTTTTGCCTGTTCCGGCCTTTCCAAATGATTTCCTTTTTTTGAACATGGCCTTTTTTCTCCGGAGCGTCTTTACATCACGTCCTTGAATCCAGTCATCACGCTTGGATTCCCATTTCAGCTGCTTGATGCCTGTTTGAGGGAAAAAACGGAAGCGCAGGCTTAGTTACAGTAGAGCCTTACCTATATCATGTCAAAGCACTGTTTATTTAAAAAGAAATAAAATTAAAAAATGGATAAAATAAATGATCAGCAAATTCATCAATAAGTACAGCTGTAAAATTAATTATAAATGGTTGATTATTTATATGCTGACCAGACCTGGACGTCTGTCAGCATTACTGACCAGTACGTGACTTTACCCTTGAGGAGGATCTTGGCTAGCATCTGGTCAATTGAATAAATAGAGTGTTTAACCCATGAACTGTGTTTTTCTCTCGCATACTGCAATTGTCTGTTCGATACTCACTGGCTTTGTCTTTGTTGGCCATCGCATTCATGCCGATGCTGTCCAACTTGGAGTCCACATTCTCATCCAGCAATTCCCCAAACTAGTGCAGAGGAGACATCACATTAATTATGAACACATGGGGTAGGGGGGGTATCCTTCATATATACTCAGTATATTCTGTATAATGACTCCCAAAAGCTGTAGAATAATAAGGCGGAGACTTTTACCTCTTCAGCTGATGCAAAAATAGCTGCATCATGCTTCTTTCCTTTCTTCTTTTTTCCTGGATTCAAAAGAAAAACACAAGTGTAGTGGTCATGTTAAAAGCATTTTAGGAACTGTTACACAGATTAATTAGATTCACCCAGTGTCATTTAGTGCTTCTTAACTAATCATTGTTTTATTTATTGTTTCAATAGTAGAAAAAAATTGGTTGCAGATAAATTTCATAATTTCAAAGGGAATGACTAACAAAGCCAAATCCTGTTTAGGAATGAATGTTTAATCAAATAAAGATAGTTAACTGCAGTATAATTTTTTGTATTTGTTTTTATAATTATTCAACAAGCTTTTTGTTGTCCCCAAAATAAATGGGTTAATATACACCAATTTCAAAATGATGTTGGAAACCTAACTTTAAGCCTGGGCTACTCATATGTATCTTATAGGTCCACATAAATTTCCACTGGTTCCATAGATGACCAACGAGCGATATAAATCCCATACATCCCGCAAAATTAGCAGATGACCAACCTACAGTCCTCACAAAGTTCAAAACTACACTAGTATTGGATGTTGCATGTGCGTCCATTTGCACATATGTCTCAGCAATGGGCACAACTTAAAGTAGCTTAATGAATTCCACAGGAGAGGTCAAAAATACGGAGCATATGTGCAATTTAGAGGGAGACATAACACCATGTTTCTGTTACCAAGTCTTTGAACATGAAAACAAAAGGTGAAACCAGCCAGACGGAGGTACTTGTGTTCATGTGCAAGTGCGTTTCGGTGCTGCTTAATGTAGTAATTTAAGATGGTTGATTAGTGTGGTTCTTACCTCCACGTTGTTTGGTCTTGATGGCAACTCACGTTACCACTCTTCATAATGGCCACAATTTCATTGCAGATTAAGCAAACTGCCTTTGGAGTGCTCATGCAATAAGCTATTGCTATGATGTCATTGGAAATTTCTAAACATAGTGTACTTCAATACACCTTGGAGAGAATCTGAAAGTACTAATATTTCTCAGCTCACCAAAAGACCCAGAGAAATCCAGCTGCTCTGATGATTTCCTCTTCCCCTTCTTCAGTTTTACTTCTGATGGATCATCCATATCTAAACAAATTACATGACAAACAAGATGGTGGATTCATGAACTGCACATGTATTTAATCAATGACCACAATTACTACTACTAGAAATATACTTTTTGTAAAGAATTGGACATACCATCAAAGTCATCTCCATCCTCCAGCTCTGGTACTGAAACAAAACATTGAACACATTACTTTGAATTATGAAAATTATATATACACATTTTTTTAATGAGAGAGATGATCTCACACACACACACCTTCTTCCTCGTCCTCTCCATCAGGGTCCATAAACTCGCCACCCGCCTCCTCCAGCTCATCTCCTAACGGATCATCATCATCCATACTTCCCAGAGAGACTTCCTCATCATCTAGGTCATCATCAGTGTCCAGGTCAGAGTCTTCTCCTTTCTTGCCTTTCTTGGATTTGCTCTTCACATTACTGCAAGAGATGCATCAGCTTTATGCAAATTATCAAGTAGTAAAGCATCAATTAATTTATTTAAAATTTATTTATGTAGCACTTTTAGGCATTATAGAAATCCAAGTCTGGGCCAGAATGCTTTTTAAACATTGCTGCCAAAAGAACAGTTTCTGTCTGATTTTACTCAGACAAGAGCTTTATGATTTTACTTAGACAAGAGCTTTATGTAATGTTATGTCCTGTGAGAAAATTCAATAAAAAGAGTCACGATTAATATGCTTCCATCAGTAATGTTGTGTAGATCACAAATTGTGCATTTTCTTTTACTTGGCT
Source organism: Salminus brasiliensis (assembly GCF_030463535.1). Classification (NCBI taxonomy): domain Eukaryota; kingdom Metazoa; phylum Chordata; class Actinopteri; order Characiformes; family Bryconidae; genus Salminus; species Salminus brasiliensis. The sequence goes on along the minus strand of NC_132878.1, from coordinate 65,982,013 downwards.
TTCCCATCGGCTACTGACGAGAAAATAATATGTGTGTAGACTAATCACAACATTTTGCCCCAAAAAAGTGATCTAAAAATTGTTGATTCTTAAACAGTCAAGTATACACTACCCTCAATCAACCAGATGATCTTAACACCAAGATGCCTTTTGGCAAAACTGAGCCCAAATAAAGTGTCAAAAACATTTCTACCATTTGGTGCAATGTTTTTATCCATTAAAGTCAAAGAGAAAAGGTGGAACTGTAGGAACTACTTTCACCATTTGCTGTTTTTTTCATTTGCCATTAGGGGTGTTTGTTAGCACTGCGGTGTTCTGATGCTCAATGTACTAGGCTGAATGAGAACTCTCAAGAGGAGTATCCAGTTAGTGGTGTTTAAAGTCTGTACTCTAAAAAGACACCAGGGGACAGAGCAGACTGAGTACACGGAGCAAAGTACAACGCTGGCTTTATTCGTGCACTGTGGATTCTAAGAAAAGTCAGCTGCGTATTTTTGCTGAAAATCTGCCAATTGCAACACATAGGTGATGGATACTACACACCATATCTTCAAAATAAAGAGTAAAACTAAATCTCTGGACGTTTCCGGATTTACTTCAGTAGTTAAAAGACAGTAAAAGTCACTTACCCAGCAAAGTCTAGGTCATCATCCTTAAAATCAGTAAAGTAGCTGTCACCTTCAAAGGTGTCTGAAAACACACATAGTTTTAATGTTACTGGCCACAGTGAGAAAATCCTGCTTTCCAATGCTGCTTTTCACTCCTGCTGTACTTACCAAGCATTCTGTCAAACTCATCGTCGTCCACATCTTCCACACTTTCATCATCACCTCTCTGAGGCTTCTGCAGCTTCTCTGCCTCATGCTTCTTAAAGAACCTGAACAGAGGAGGATGAACAGCATGTTTCTTATGTTCATATTAGACAAACCGATCTGTTGCTGTGTTGCTTCTTGTGCTGTTTCCCAGACTGTTAAATAGCGGACTAAACTCACCCAGTTTAAACAAATAAACATTAGGCTGTAACTGACGGCTGTCCGGGAGTTCTGTCCTATGCACTCATTGAGAAATGCACTTTTCTTTTTACACCCATTTTCAAATGTAAAAATGCACTTTTAGAAATATCAAATCAGCCTACAATCACTGAACGCGTAGTGTGATCTACCACTGAACAACTTTACAAACTTTACCAATATTAGAAAGGTACAAGATTATGTCAGTCTAATGCTAAACAAGTTAAACAAGCTCACCTGTAAAAGAACACCTCATCCACAGGGATCTGACTCTCCTCTTTGGCCAAATACTCCTTGCAGTTTACTGTTAAAAAAATAATAACAAACAATAAATAAATAAATACATAAATAAATAAATAAATAAATAAATACATGCACATGTTAATGTTTTTCTTAACCTTTATTTCCCTCTGCATTTCTTTACTCACCAGGTAATGACCGAACATTATTCATGAACTGATTTTTCTTTGGCTGCATCACAGTGGCCTCTGTGTTTTCTGTAAACAAAGAGATTTTAACCACCTAAACTCCACAGATGTTGACGACCTGAAGCCTACTGCCCAGGAAGTATGTGGAAAACAGTATTCATTCATATATTAGGAGATGGTGGTTCGGACATTAAGGTTCAGGGGTTGACCAGCTTGGTAAGGACATGGTAAGGCCTAGGGTACGAGATTAGTTGGACATATTTTTCCTGTTGCCTAGATCAAGCTGGCATGCATGTTCAAATGTACAACATACAATGTCAAACATAAATTCATTTTGTATTAATGACTGAATAATAAATTCCTGCGCTAATCACCCAGCATTCACATACCTCAATATATGGTTAGATGAAGGATATTCTGAGTAAATGTTACAAATGGACTTGGTTTCTCCTTATGAGCTTTCACACATTCTGTGCATAGATTTTTTTTTGAACATGTGGTAATCACTACAGACAAGCTTGATAAAATGACACTACCCACCTTCCCTTGTAAAACTAATTAGCTATACCTAAAACAGAAATATTTGACTCACTTTTGCCCTTCATCTGTTTAGGGTTTCTGAACACAAACCGATCCAAAAATCTGATGAGTGTGAAGTCCTGCAGAGGGTCTCCTGTGTACTGGATGAACTCTCCCTGATGGCAAGCAAATCAGTGTGAATGAGTGAGAATGAGAATAGAGTTGGTAGAGTTTCTGGTCTGTGCACATATAAACACTCACCTGCAAAATGGTCTTTGCAAAAAGAGCCACAGAGGGATGAAAATGCAAAGAGAGCTACAAAAGAGAAAATACCACAGTAAGCTACAAGAATGTCTGCCTGTCTGATCCAAAAATGTTAAAAAGTAAATCACAATAAATATAAATAAAACAAAAGTTCTGTACCTTCTGCAGCTCCCAGAGTGTAGTGTTGTTTGCCCCACAGTACAAAGGATTTCGGTGAATGGGATCGTATATCTTTATATTCTTACCTGTACAGAAATATAGTGCTTACATTAAAAAAAAAAAATAAATAAATAAATAAAAAAAGGAAAATCCACATATTGTACTTTTATGACATTTAGCTGACGCTCTTGTCCAGAGCGACTTATAAGGCTACTCGTATTACAGATGTGGACCAGTGTGTGTTAGGAGTTATGCCTAAGGACCCTAAATTGATGCAGTGCAGCATAGACACCCGGACCAGAAATATACCACTGGCAGGTATTGGCGTTATCCGTTGCGCAACACAAACATAATTAAAACCATGGATCAATATGTTTTATGTCCTTGGCATTTCTGCATGTGCAGCCTTCAAATACTAAACGGCTAAACTGGGGTTTGTTTTAAAAACAAACAAACAAAAACTAATGAAACAGCAACAGGTGTTTTTAGAAATAGAGAGACACTATCTAGATTTCCATACACATAAGTCTGAATTCTCAAAGCCAGATACATGCCTGACTACGAACTACAGCAAAACACTGAATTAAATCAAACAGCATTACAAAACCATGTTTTAGAACTGTTCCACTTTACCCTCCAGGTTTTGGTGATGAACCCACGATGCAGTTGGTTTGGGCTGCTCTGGTTTTTCATTCTGTCCCTCTTCAGCTTTATCTGCATCCACAAACCTCTCTTCATCATCTTCCTCCTCAAAACCCTTAAGGTCTTGAAACTTTTCCTCTTCAGCATCCTAAAGTATTGTATATTTGTAAATGAACATCTTGGTATTACATAAGACAGCCTTGATGTTGGAAATACTGGAAAGTCTAAACCAATAAAATGGTTTGCTCTCTTTGCATTACATATGCACATAAATAGAACCAAATAGGAACCAGAAAACTCATTTTATTGATTTAAATTTTCAGTGAAAACTTGAAAAATGTACTAATGCTTTAGGCCAGTCATTGGAATATCCTGTTAGCCAGCCACTAATCACAATATCGTCCGATCATAAACATTTTTTATATATCTACAATTTGCAACAGAATGAACAATTTACTAATTAGATCAATTAAATGTGGTGACAAAAACATAACATACCCCTTCTTCCTTAAGAAGAAGCTTGAGGCCAGGTTTGTTCTTCATGACCTCCGACACCAGAAAGAGTGCACCGCACGCGAACGTGGGGTTTTGCTCACAGCTGACCTGCAAGAGCCTCTTTACAAAGGCCTTGATCCGCCGCAGAACTATGTCTGCTTTCAGGGATTTATACAGTAGATTAAGGAACATGCTCTGTCTCGAGCATACGGCCAGGCCTGGATCCAACATCTTCCTGTAAGAAACACATACTTGGTCTCTAGCACTAATTTAAAAATCATGTAATTAGTATCAGTAAATTCATGCAATAACATCTGTGTGTTTATGTTTTAAAAACAGCTTCCGACATGGCTCAGCCAGTCTTGCTGTACAGTCAGAACTTCTTTATAATTCAGACTGTTGTTAGAGTCATTCTGCTGGTGCTTACCTGTAAAGAGCTACATAGTAGCGATCAGACACCGTCTGCTGAGAGTCCATGACTTGAAAGAGCAGCATCAGAGCTTGCACAGCGGTGCTGAACTTCACTAAGTGCACCACTTTAAACAGAGTGTCCATCTGCTCCCGGACTTTTTCGTCAGCCACCTTTGCATATGGATATGCCCGGTTCACTCCCGTCAGCAAAGCACTAAGCATCTTGGAATCCACGTTTTTCTTCTGAACGCAGACTCGGAAGAAGGTGAAGTAAATAGTGATGAGTTTAGTGGCCAGGTCGCATTCTTCATGGCTCAGCAACACCTGGTTGAGGAAGCAGGCGGCATAGTACTGAGCTTTAGAGCTGATATTAGGTCTGAACATGAGGTGCTCCACTTCAGTGCACACCACCACTTTCATGATGGGGTGTTTGTGAAGAAGTGTCTCCAGCAGGTATGATGCTTTGGAGGCCACTTTGTACTCAGGATCTCCTAACTTGTTGACTATGTGAGCTAACAGGGCTTTTTCCTGCTCGGGCTGGTTACACAGAAGCTCATGAGCAGTGGTTAGCGCCTTGGTTTTGTTGGCCAGGACAGAGTCATGAGCCAGAGTGTTCAGAGCCACCACAAACTCTGCCATCAGCAGCTTCAGCCGGTGCTCGAAGTACCAAAAGACCAGCCTCCGGTCTCGGACGTCGCGGTTTCCGCTGGCTCTCTCCTCCAGCTCATCGAAAGGCCGCTGTGCAAAGGCACGAAGCTTGCGGTTTTCTGGCAAAAGGTCAGACAACAGCAGCTCCCTGAGGGTATCCAGTGCCATCAGGCCTTCCCTGCGACTGCCTTTCTTTTTGATCAAAGTGACCAAGCTCTCAATATGCTCCAGACAGTGCACAGGAGCATCCTGGATCAAAACAGTCATAGCCGCCATCCTGTCAGCGAGAGTCCCAGTTGAGACGACATTCTTCATCCAGGCCGTGTTGGCTCCTTTTTGAAAGTTCTTCTTGGATTTGTAAAGTTCGGCTTCAGCCTCAAAGAGTTTCTGAGCCAAAACCTTGTACTGAGAAACCAAAGATTCATCCTGAACTGAAGAGCTGCTCTCTGAAGTGTATTCTATATCGTACCATTTCCCACCAGGTTTGATCAAGAGTGACTGTCTGGGGTAAAACTCAAAAAGGCTGGCCTTCTGCCTGGCCTTCTTTCCTGCAGCTGCAGCTTTTTTAGCCTCTTTATCCTTCTTCTTGCGCTCAGAGTCTTGCTTGGCTGCAGATGTCTTGGCAGGCTCTGTTTTGGCAGGTTCTTTTTTCTTGTTCAACTTTTTCTCCAAAGCTTCTGCGGGTTTCTCCTCTTGCTCACCCTCATTGTCGCTTTCGTCGTCTTCACCCTTAATGACCTGGTTATCCAAATAGGCACGGATGCCCAGCTTTGTGATGAATGTCTCTAGTTCCCCGTCCTCCAAATCATCAATAGCACCTTTCTTTCCACCATTTAGTAGCTCGTTATTGTCGTCGATACCAGCAAGCATGACATAATCTGCCTGTATTAACAGATACAACAATGAATGAAATAAATGAATACATATGATAATATATATCTCTCAAAAAGAAAAATAGCATTACTTCTACTACTAACCTAATCTGTTCATGATAAAATAAAAGGTGTGTGGTGTCTTACAGATGTCTTGCTTTTAGGTATTTGAAACTATTATTACTATCATCATTAATGTGATGTCCAATTTTAAATGTAAGTGGCATTTTCAGTTTCATCTTTAATGGTGCACAGGTTAGGCTACATCTACTGAAAACATCCATTAAAAAGAAGCCAACTTTATCATCGCTCAAGTTAACACAGGATCAGAGATTTTATATAAAGTATAAATGATATAAATATGGTGTAAATAGTGGCAGTTATAACTGCTTCTACAGTATCCCATGCCTACATTCAGCTCTCCACGTGTGGAGATGATCTGTTAGCATGGACCTAGCTGTTAGCATGGACCTAGCTAGCCAGTCGTGTTCTCCTCTAAAAATCTTCACCTTGGTGCCACCCATCCGCAGGACATCATCCAGAGTAAACTCGTCGTCCCCATCTTCTTTCTCCTCTTCTGCTTCATCGTTGCCATTTTCAAACGTGTCCTCTTCATCCTCCTCGAATCTCACGGCTTTCGGCATCTGTTTGCGTTTCGCAGCCATGCTGGAAACATGGGTTTGGAAAGGCGCAGGTCCTGGAAGGTAGGGAAAAAATGAAAGTCTGCTGCCTTGTCTCTTTGTTACAGGTTATTAATACTTATGTTGTAACTTTATATTTAACCATACATTTGTATCATGTTACATTATATATTTTGTGTTTAGAAAAACATTTCAGAGTATTTTATACCGTAGCGTTATTTTTTTCTGATATTATATTTTTGTTGAATAACAGGATCTTTCGTCACATCGAGGAGCAATCATAATCTTTGGGTTAAACTCAAATGGCTTCCTACACCCTATTAAGTGCACTTTATGTAAATAAAGAAATATTAGCTTCTGCATCAAGATACTGTAGCATATGCCTAATAGAAAACTAGTTTGGACTGACTCACATACGGTATGACTCTCTATGTGAGTGCATTAAGTGCACCCTTTGAGTGTAGAAACTATAGTTTCAAGACGCACACAGTACCCTATTTAGGGAATATGGAGCTATTTGAGATCAAGCCTAACTTTGCAATGGCCACACATTGAGGGGTGAAACGTGCCTACTTGTACACATTTTATGACCGTTAACTCTCCGTCTTTTTTCTGCAATGGTAGAAGAGCCAGTGGTTGTTATAAAATACATTCGCGTTGGCTTATTTTGCAGATTCGTTGAGAAAGACTTTAACTGAATTTAATTTAGCTCGCTCAGTTCAAAATGAGGACACTGCTCAAGGTAGTTAGTATAAGCAGGACTTGTGCGCGTGCATTTACCCCCATGCCGGGTGTCAAGGGGCTTCCCGTGCTGGACTGCAGCTTAGGACTGCAGAGTGCAGTGGGTAAGTGGGGTCTAGTTGAATACCACAGTAATGTCCCCAGGATTTCTGTACTCCGCAACAGCTTCTTCTCCGAGGCTGACAGGAAGGGGTGCCCCCCTCCATTAGCGCCCTCAGATTTCAGCCTAAAGCTAGCATTTAATAATCAGTTATGCAGTAGTGCATCTCTCATCAGTTTGACAAAATTCCCGACTTTGTACCCTTTTTGTGTTTAAATCTGTCAGTGCTCTCTCACTACAATACCCAGCATGCCTTACACGGACATACATACGTCAAGGAGAGACACACCCCCCAATGTAAACCATTGGGTTACATTGTTTTTGCTGCATTAGCCAAAAATGCATTAAAAACACTAATTTATGTATAATTTTGAAAAGATGTGACAAAGTAAGTATTTGATCTCTTGCAGGGGAATGGACTGGGATGCAGAGCAGACGTTGTTTGTCCTCAGTGGAGGGCCGGACTGCCCCGTCCATGCTGAGACATCTGATCTCCAAGATCACAGCCACTGGACCCATTACAGTAGCCGAGTACATGCGAGAGGTCCTGACCAACCCGGTTACGGTATGTAGCAATTTACTCATTCAGTTTTGAGGACAGTACTTACATCTGTAATTTGTAAACATTTGCCTCATCTGTCACATCCCATACATGTGTATACTTTTCAAAATTTGTCCAGTTCCTTTGGGGTCACATAAGTCACAGAATCTGCTTTTTCTCCTGTTCTCATGACAAGCTCTGTAAAGGTGAATTACTTCCCTGCAGAGCGTCTTTGAACATTTACAGATGAATTCTAGTACACTTATTCACTTTTAGTATCAACACTACTTTTCTTGATACTTCTCTTATCAATAGGGATATTATGTGAAGAATGACATGCTGGGAGCTGATGGAGATTTTATCACATCACCAGAAATAAGCCAGATGTTTGGGGAGGTGAGTATATATCAGATTTTCACAGATTCAGAGATGTCTGAATATTGGTTTAGGGGGAAACAAAGTCATTCAGTGTAGCGGTCGACCTGTATAGCACTTTATTTCATAACGGTTTAATGCAAGTTGTGATTAAGAGAATTCTCAAAAATTCCAGATCTCTGTTATTGTTATACTTGATTACTAATAATTGCTATGGACCCTAAAAAAAACAGTTGATCCCTAATTCAGAACGGTCTGATGTGAAGAATACATAAACAACATTGTGTAACAATAGTTTTTTGATATTGAGTGTATTTTTTTTAATCATTACACTGAAAAAACTCACAAATTAATCATTATCAGCATTACATATAAAATGTCACAGTTTCAATGGTATTTTGGGATAGTAAATAAATTGGTTACGTTTGTGTTGTGGTCATGGTGACTCCAAGCCATACTCTGAATGAAGGCTTACACAATATTGACTGAATTCTTCAGAATATCAGAGAATCTGTGAAAGGAGGGGTTTCCCCTAGAGCAGTGTTAAACATATTACAAAAAGTTAAACAAAAAATACACTTAATTTCTTTTAATTTAATTTCTGTAATTTCTTTTTTAGCTTCAAATCCCCCTAACTCTCTCTCTCTCTGTTTCTCCTGGTCTAGCTAATTGGTATCTGGTGTGTAAGTGAGTGGATGGCTGCAGGAAAACCCAAAGAATTTCAACTTGTAGAACTGGGGCCAGGAAGAGGTTCCCTGACTAGTGACATTCTCAGGGTAAGTACTGTACAGTTCCTTACACTGAGATAAATTCTTTAATCAGTTTTGTATGTATGGGTAGTTAACCTGTAACAGCTGAAGACACAGAAACATGCGTATGTCTGTATGTAGCATTTGTAGAAACATGCTGAAGCTTTCTGTGCAAATCCTTCATTAATTATTGGAATAGTCTGTACTGAACATTTAAAAACAGACAAATGTTTAAACTGTGTTTCTTCTCAGACTTTAATGAACAGTAGAGGGCACTGTTTAGCCATGTTGTGGATTAACCAACCAGAAACTCATATATACATATTTTCTTTCTCCATCCAATCAATCTCAATAAATAAAATCATGTCCCGTCCACAGTAATTTCCTGCTGACATATCCTGTTTCACTCAGATACATCATGTTAAGAGATCAGCTTCACAGTGGCTTTAAGGTCGATCCACAAATTTCCTATGGTGTTTGGGTCAGGGAACTTTGAGGCCCATTCCAAAGATTCAGTTTGTATCTCTTCAGGTTGTCCAGGGTGGATTTTGAGGTGGACTTGGATCATTATCCTGCTGTAGATGCCCTTCTATTTTCAGTTCCAGATGTTTTGTTGGTGGTTTGCCATTTGCATCCAGGCTATGGTGGTGTTATGTAGAATCTTGTATTTCCTGCACCTGTAAAACACAACCCCAAAGCATGCTACCACTCCAATGCTTCACATTTGTCAAGGTGTTCTTAGACCTTGGTTTAGATTAGCAGTTCTCTTTGAGAGTTTTCTTGATTTTCTGCTAACTTAAAATGCTTGACTGCCTTCTCATAGCCTTCCCTTGCTTTGTGGGCATACTTTCATCCTCAGATCTTTAGGCAGTTGCTTAAAGGAGCCCATTGTTGCCGAGTGTCAGCTTAAGGTTTGAAATTTGGTTCAGTTCCTAAGTACAGATTATAGTACAAATTCAGGCCTGATTCATTTTTATATATCAAGCCCTAAGACCATGTCAGAAATACCTGGGCCTTTGCAATTCTTAAGCCACATTGATGATTTTGATATTTTATTTATTTGTTTTTTTTTGAGTAACTGTGCAATAGGATTTGCTGAATAATATTGTGTCTTATGTTTCATTAGTTACGTTTACTACTACTCAGTTTCACAGTGACATTGTATATAAAATACAAATGGACCATGCAGTTGTATACAAATGTTTGGACAGCCATAGTCCATGCTTTGTTGGTTTCCTGAGTGAAAATAAATATACATTCTCTACTGGAAACAAACTTAACCTTCATTCTCTGCAGAGCACAATTTCTATTTCTTGAACTGATTATATGGGAAAAAAATAAAACATAACGTATAAAGTGTGCCATGCCAAAATGTGAGCTTATTTACACAAGAAATGAACAATACATATAATTTCATCAGACATTGTATACAGCTGTATTGTTGCATGCAGTATATGTATACAAGGTACAAAAATGCGTACCCATGTGTGCGTTATAGGTTTTCGGGCAGTTGCAGTCAGCTCTAAATGGGGCAGCAGTGTCTGTCCACCTGGTCGAGGTCAGCCCAAAGTTAAGTCAGGTCCAGGCTGAATGTCTGGCAGGAGAGAGCACTCAGGTGTGTGTGAGTGAGGATGAAGGAGTGTATCGTACTGGAACTTCACGTACCGGTCTGCCAATCTCATGGTACCACAGGGTAGAGGATGTCCCCAGAGGTACACATGCTTTAATACTGAGCTTTTACAACAAACAAGTTTTTATATATACTGGTTCTCATTATAACTGTATTTTTTCTCACAACAACAGGTTTCAGTATATTCTTGGCCCATGAGTTTTTTGATGCTTTGCCCATCCACAAGTTTCAGGTATGTAAGGCATGGGGATCTTGTAGTATGATTGTATACTATAGTACAATTTAGGTAACATTCCATTGTTTGATTGTGTAAACATATATGGTTAAAAATGAAAAATAAACAATAGCAACAACATAATAATAAGAAGAGGATAATTTTGTGTGCTAATTCGTTCCAAAGAGGGAAACATTTTATTATATTTTCTAATGTTTTATTTGGGTTAATTATTTTATGATTAATTACATTTTAAATTAAATTGTGAAGAACTGTCTTTGTAGACGATTTGACTTATTTACATCTACAAAACTTTAATCTAATCTAATTTTGCAAACCTAATTTTATGCATACGACTGGCCTATCTGACTTATTTGTGGTTTGTCTATGGCATGAGTGACATGAAATAAAAAGGGTACATTTAATTTTAAAAGTGTAATGGGTCAGTGTGCTTGATTGTGTTTCATAGAAAACAGAGAAGGGTTGGAGAGAGGTGATGATTGATATTGACCCAGAGGATCCAGAGAAGCTGAGATTTGTGGTTTTCCCTGCTCCTACACTGGCCTCCACTACACTTATACCAGTGAGTGCTCAGACTGTGTTACAAGAATTTGCAGTGGAATCATTATATTAGAAACATCAAGAAATGAATTAAATAAGATATATACATACATACTGTAATTATCTGCAAGTTATGTGCTTTCAAATGCGATCACCAACTTCCCATACATACAAAAACAAGGCATTATGTATGTGGGTGTGCAGCTTAGCATTTTTATCTAAAACCTGTGGAGTTGCACAGGACTTGCAAATTAAAATTATTTCAATACATTTATTATCTCTTAATTCTATTAAAAACTTTGATTGCAACCTTTATCATGGTGGTTGTGTAGTACAATTTGTAATAACACACATATGCCAACGTGTGTGAGTAAACCTCTGAGGTTCATTAGCAAGAGAAACAGCAAAAAACTGAGATTTCCTCTGAAATCAGGCTGCCCGTACACCATCTGGCTTTAATTTGCCTCTTTTATACAGTTTATACATTTAGAGATGTGTTTGATCTGGCTTCTCTGGGGAAAATGACAGTCTTTGATTGGGCTGCCAGAGGTTTACATCATGTGTGCAGTGACTGGGAGAAACCCCTGCTGTAAAAGCCATGCCTCACGCTTTATTGCCAGGAGTGTGGCTCTAAATGTCCTTTTCCTGCCCAGCTCTGACCTCAAGGAACCCTACCTCTTTTCAAATAGGGTTCAATTTGAGTCATTTCCAGTTCCCATCCAGTAGCTAGTATTCCCTCTACCACATGACACTACCAGTGCTGGGGAGGTGATGTGACGTTCAGCAAATCTTTTCAAACTGCTGCTATTGCAACATCATTGGACAGCTGAACATACTTAGATCAACTACACCAACTATCAGCAGACACCTGCACATGGTAGCTTTGCCCTGAGTGTCTGGGGGGGAAAGCAAGGCCGATTATGCCCTCTGGGAATCCTGCCATGGGCGTTTTCTAATGATGGGTCCAGTGCTTAGAAGGCTGCGCCACTTGGGAGCCTCTCAGGAGACATCCTGCTTTATTTTATCAAAGCTTTCAACATTGCAAAGCTAACAGTCTAGTTACAAGCGAATATGTAGGGCCCAAGCTAGTCATGATACAGTGGTACAGTACGATATAATACAGCACAATGTGATATGTTCCCTGTTAGTTTCACACTGGACTTATGAGACAAATGTAGCTGAAAAGTAGTTGAATTACATGTAAAACAATTAGCATGGTGCTAACGGCATGCCTAAATCATCACACACTCACCTTAGAAATTTATAATAGACTTTGCAATTTTTTCTCACATTGTCTGACCCACTGTTGTCTGTAAACAGAGAGTAAAGTACACATAAAGAATGAAGTTAAGAATTGAAGTGTAATTAGCTTTGTGCTAATAAGAAGCAATACTCTGACACCCAACATGCACCTGAGGTAAAGAGAAAAACTGTAGATATTATAATAGATATTTCACTGCAAAGCTCTGTTTAAATGTTTGTTTGTTTTAAGTGTTTGTTTGTTTGTTTTACTGCTTCTTATTCTACAGGCAGATGAGAAGCGAGAGCACGTGGAGGTTTGCCCAGACAGCGGAATCATTGTCCAGAAGCTGGCCAATCGAATTGTGGAGGACGGCGGTGCAGCAATGATCGCAGATTACGGACATGATGGGACAAAGACAGACACTTTCAGAGTAAGCTTTATTCATAATTTCTAGATATAGTGTAAAGCTATCCTTGCCTTTTCATGACGCCCCAGCAGTAGTTTGTTTATCAGTGTGTCTGAGTCTGGTCTGCCCTCTTTGCCCTCTGCCTGTGACTTGAGGAACTTGAGGTCAGATGTCCTTGGGTGTAAGGACATGGGTCACTCAGCGTAATGTGGCCAATCTGCCTCGGTGGCCATAGTGTTTAACAAGCAGGGGTTTGTGTATGTGTTTGTGTAGGCATTCAGCACATATAGCAGAATGTGAACATGAGGAGTTTAAAGAGATATTTCAGTAAAATTGTTTTACAATTGCTTTAAAAGGTTCCCCTCTTAATACAAATAAGAATGTATCAACCAAGACATGTATCTAAAATGTCTAAGGTTTACTTCTGTTGTACTGGACCTTCAAAGCTAATGTGACTAAGTAATGGAGTAATGGAATACATTAGCTGGAATAAAAGCTTATGTGGCTAATAAGTAATGATTATACCCTACCAGTTAGCATGGTGCATAAATCATCAATAAACACTCTCCTCAAAGCACACTGAGTTGTCAAGTAATCTTTAATAGACACACTTGTACATGAATTAAGTTCTAATACTAATTAAGTGAAAATATTACGTGGACTTGGTCATTTTAATAAGCTGTTGTAAAGGTGTAGTATTAAACAAGCCAGTTAGACAAAGATTGAGTTCCTAAGTACATCTGGAGTACTGAAATCAATAAGGTGTTTTCTTACGAAGGGCTTCAGGGGCCATAAGCTGCACAATGTTCTACTGGCCCCTGGTACCGCGGACCTGACGGCAGACGTAGACTTTAGCTACCTGAGAACAATGGCTGGAGATGAAGTCGTCTGTTTGGGACCAATCACACAAAGAGCCTTTCTGAAGAACATGGGAATTGACACGCGTTTACAAGTGAGACCGAATAATCACCTGCAGACTGTCCAGCACACTTTGTGTTACCCATACTAGAATAATCTGTTTTGTTTGGGTAAGAGGGTAGAAAATCATATACACGTCCATTCAAAAGTTTGGAATCACTTTTCAATAATGTAAAAGCAATATGGGGAGAGATAAATATATACAAATATTATAATATGCCAGTCCCATGCAACTTGACAGTTTTATAGAAGCCTGCTGTAGTCAGTTTTGGAGCTTTCAGATACATTATCAGAAGGGGCTTTTCTTAGGCTAAGTTTCCCTAACTAAGCGTTTAGATGGAAATGTATATATCAAGTGTGTCTAGAATGTTGACATACTGTATCCACAATTAACTTCTCAACGCACCCATGTCACCATTACATTTAAATTTGTCTTTTTTTTTACTCCCTCAGGTCTTGTTGAGAAACTGCCATGATGCCTCAACACGAGCTCATCTCATCCAAAGCTACGACATGCTGACCAACCCTGAGAGGATGGGCCACAGGTTTCAGTTTTTTTCTCTGCTCTCCCACAGCCGGCTGGCTGAGCCTCAGGAGGAGGGAGAGGGGCTAAAGAGGATAAAGAAAGGCAAAATGCCACTGCCTGTGGCTGGATTCACTCATCTGGGCCTGCAGTGAGGGACGCCGCACTAATACGGGCTGGAAAATGTATTCAGACTCATTAGTTCTCCACTCTGAGGCAGAAACTGGACATGTGTCGAGCAGTACGTTTCTCTATTGACTGCCCTGCTTCGGAAAAGACTGCTGTCTCCTAGAGTGCACACAGATTATGATTGTCTGACTCAGGGTTGAATGTCAAGTTGTTCCCCACATGACTGTATGTTGAATTGAGCACTGTGACTACACTAGTGTTCCTTGTCTGACTAAGTTTTTATGGTGTAAAACATTTTTTCTTTAATTAAAAAAGGTTTTTAAACATTTCCTTCAGGACTTTCAGCTTTCGGTGTCACTTACCTAGAACACATGTATGTGCATAGCCTGACTAGTCACACACAGAGCATTGGAGAGAGCTGTGCAATTCTTGTCAACAAATCCATGCTTCGAAGGCATAAAAGTTGAAGAAACTTTTTCATAACTACAAATCTACAAATATAAGCTAGCTGGCTACTTTACCGATTTTGTAAAATGTCTAGTTCAATGCTAATATAGACTAACAAAATTCATTTTTTTAATGATATATACAACTATTTGGGTTTGATTGATTAAAATGAATTAAAAATCAATCAGTTTTTTTTAACCCCAATTTGACTCCCCAATTTATATGGCCAATTGCCTAAATTAGGCAGCCAACGCGCTCAGAGAAAAGCGGCAGGTCCCTAAGCTCTGATGTATATCAGCTAACAGACACCCGTGCTGGCCAACATCAAATTGGGAGTGATTTGGAGGGAGGGCGCCATCTACCCACTCAGAGAGAGTATGGCAATTGTGCTCTCTCAGGCTCCGGCTAAGGATGGAAAACTGCATGCCCTGGGATTAGAACTAGCAATGCTCAGATCATAAAGGCAGCATCTTGATCCGCAGAGCCACTCTGAGCCCTCAAAATAATTTTAAAAAATAGCAAAATATAAAGTGATGCCACCCATCTGAAATCAACAAACCTCTCCTGTTAAACGTTTTAAGCTCGAAGAATCTTGAGTTTAACTAATTGAACTGGTTTAAGTAATTAGCAAAGTACAGTACCTGTGTGACATTCTCTGCCATTCTTGTCAGCCTAGCTTTCTACCTGTGTTTGTGTGTGTGTGTAGAGCCGAATGCCAGACTTCACACATAGGCAAATGATTACACGTGCAGAGCATGAGCATGTGGGCAGGGACATGAAGTGGGTAGGTGGACAGGCAGCTAGACCATCTGCTAATTTTATTGAAGTGAATTGGACTGGGATTTTATAGTCCTGTGGCCTCCTGTGGCATTTCATGTATTGTTTGCTATCAAGATGCACTATTTCAAGTATTTCAAGACATAAAAATTATTTCTAAAATAAATCATCTACTCCACCTTTATAGACAAACAGACTTTACCTTGTCAGGTAACAATAATAGGTAAGGGCTTTATGCATATGCCGTGGAAAGTCCAAAAGAAGTACTTCAATGTAAGTAATCAATGCAGAAATCATCAGGTAGCTGATTCAGTGTCATTAAAATAAGGTGAACGTGGTCAAATGTTCTAGAAATGGCTGTTTGTTGGCAGACTGGACTAAGTGGACTTTAATTATGCACCTACTGGAACATCCAGACAGTAAGGCATTACTCTTACTCCTACTTCTTCTACTCCTGCCTCTAGTCCGACCTAGTGGTGTTGTAGGCATCAAGTGGTTTATTCACATAATGTGGAGTATATTTCTTATCTATGATTTAAAATCAAAAGTGTAATCAGTCAAGAGTCAATAGTAACAGCAAGATTTTTCCTTTTGCATTTACAGGGTAATCTCATCAATTTTCTAAAATGTCAGCATAATTGCGGTGTGAACACAGTCATTCAGAGTGGTGTAACGTGAAATGCAGCATTTTAGAAAAAGCCTCAGAATGGTTCACAGTGGCAGTGAATGGAACCAAATCTTTAATAAAAATGTAATACCACTAAAAGCTCCCTCACAGATTATTACACATAGTGGTTATATATGATGCTTTAGGCCTTTTGTGATAGCTTAGAGAAGGTTTGGGCCTAATCTCTAGGTAGCAGTTTTCTTTTTTTCATATTTGCCACTACTTGATTAAGATGATACTTTATAGACATTGTGTAGCAGTACAACATAATTTAGCCACCGTATATAACCCATCCATGGCAGTGAACACACACACTAGTGAATTATATGTTGGAAGACACAGCCACCTCCGCACCCAGGGAGCAGTTGAGCGTTAGGTGCCTTGCTCTAGGGCAGTTTAGTCATGAATGTTGAGGGAGGAGGAAAAAAAACTTGCAGCCAGTCTGGCAACTTTTTGGTCCCAACACCAGCCCTCCTCTAACCTTTAAGACATGTAGAGCTTTGGATAGTAAATGACACCTGAGTCTGTAAATTTCTCTAGAATTCCCTTTTTTTTACACCAAACCCACTCTAACTTGATTTGAACCTCAATACATGAATTGTGCTGCACATTAAAAGAGGAGGACTTACATTCAATATCCAATCACTAATGTTCTTAGGGCAATGTTCAGATTTACTTAAATCATCTGATTTGGCTGATATAGTTGTTTATTGTCTGAATAGCAGACAATGTTACATTAATCCCATGTTAATATGTAAGGAAAATAGTACTGGTCCCATAACAGAGCCTTGTGGGACACCATATACTACTTACTTTCATGCAAACAGAAGATGTGCTATGATATACACATGAATAAAATGTAAGCATGTGTGCAGTGTTTAATTATATACATGATATGGAGCAAAAAGAAAAACAAATATTGAGTCAAAATGTGAAGCAACTAAAATGAACGAAGCTTTCAGCTTCTACGGCTCCAACGTTTAGATGAAGAGAGCTGGTCTGGCTGAGGTGGAGGAGCCCCCGGCTTCATCTGCTGCGGGTGGAAACCATTACTGGCCCTCGTGGAGTCACCACATCTGTTAGTCATTTAGTTGGAGTGGCATTAGGGAGCTCACACACACATACACTCACCCACTGAATGCTGGTTTATGTCTTGACAGCAGTAGCAGTAGCAAACATATACGCTCCTCACTGCTTCAGCAGCAATTAAAAGATAGCATTACAACAGGGCCTCCCATCAATACGGCGCTCAATACTAATAGCAGACCTCACTTTCTGCAAGGAACTTATAGCATAAACAAATCTGTTTGACTTTAATTAATGCAGTTTGAAGTAATTCTGGGAATTTTGGCAAAACCAACACTTTATTATCAGACAATGAATGGAAGTTGTGTTGCCTTTAAAACTAAAAGCAACGGTAAGATCATTTATATGATTTATACTCTACTCTGTCACACAGACTCAGCCTTAAAGACAGTATTGCTTCATACCCGTGGAAAACTGGCATGCAGGCACTGCGTTATTACCCAGCAGTACTGCTTTCTTCCCCACAATCCTCGCCGTTCATTTAACATGAGGCCCATGGGGAGCAGCCTAAAGTAACCACAGAGCAGAGCTGCTCTCTGCTATAGACAGTCATCTTCCATTTAAAAGACCTCAGCCATAGTCACTGACAGTTGTCGAACGATTTAGCCTCATGGATCCTCGTGGACCTTGTCTTAATGTTGAAGCCGTCCTCTAGTAATGGCAAGACTCAACAATTTTACTTTTATCATTGTAACAGATCTACTTATCACTCAATTTGAAGTAGTTGTATGTGGCCCATATCCTAAATTTAATTAGGCTCCACCTTGAAATGCTCATGTAAGTTTATGACCAGAAAATTTAATATGACACTTTTTTCAAACCTCCTCTTAATGTCTTAAGCAGGATTCTGTTCCTTTAAGACTGACCTGTGTACTGGCTAAAACTATACAAAGTGAAAACAAATATGCTGTGAGAACAGTATAGTCTCACTAAGACGAGTGAGGAAAACTGTCAGGTCATCTGAAGGATGATGTTTTCATTTCTTTCATAAAGCTGAATAGGTTTGAGATCAAACCACACGGGAAACCACACTCACAGATACAAAGATAAGATAGGCTCAACTTTATTTGAGAAACTGATGTATTTGCTAAGCTTGATTAAGGTCTTGATTAAAGACTTGGTTTAAAAGACAACTCATCCTTTTCAGCATGTCAGTTCCTTATACTTGCCCCAGCATTAGCTGTAGCATTAGCTCATCTGAAGAGGCAGCTTTTCTAACACAAATCTAACCATTAGACACAAAACATGCCACTTTGATTAATATGATCATGGTTTCCTCAATCTCTAGATTCAATAATTGCTTCTAAAGTTTCCTTTCTGCTACTGCAGCATAAGGCTACAGTTATTTGTGGTGCTGCAGATGCTTCCAATTATGACAAACATAACAATTGAAACTACTATAGTTGGGACTCATCAAAGGTTTGCAAAAGGTCAGTTAGGTCAAATCCAGCGCTCTATATTGCGATACTGGCAATACCTGCAATGTACTCAGGAAATTGATAGGTAATGTTTACTGCAATAAAGATATCATTGTCACATCACTCCCACACTTCATTCACACTTACGCAAAGCAATAAACACTACCGAGTTGTAAAGAGGAAGGTTTTATTAGATATGTGAATACTAAAATATACAAAACAGTGATTGCTGCCAGTCCAGTGGCAACCCAGACTAACAATGATTCTCAGGAGCACGTCATCATCACCTTTACAAAAATGGTGGCCTTCATAAGCTCATGTGTTACCCCACAACCAGCTTATCACATTGTCCTAAAGCATGAGATCACCTCACAGCATATTCTCCCAAACCTCTCCATCCTCAGGGTCACCCCTCGTGAATTATCCACACCAATTTAACTGTGACATCTGTGTTAGCTAATACTGTCTGAATAAGTATGTTAAATTAGCATCATCTTTTACACGTCAGCATTGTAATGACATTCCTCTAAATTTGGGGTTTAGGCAGTGGCTCCCATTAAAAACAACCTAAAAACAACAGGCAAATGAAACATGGTGCACAACATGACACACAATGAATGAAAATGTAACTAATTAGTTCAGCCATTCTCCCAGTTCTCTTTGCTAAAATGCTGATGCATTTTCTTCACAATTTGTTGGATTCACCAGTGGATAGGGGCTTCAGAATGCTGAAGCGATCCTTCATTGTCATAATAGATTGAATAAAAATTGTCGACAAAAATGTAATACTATAATTAATAATATTAAAGGGGGTTTAAGGGTACAGTATACAGATCACATGGCCCAAGTGTAAGTAGAATGCTAACTAAAATGCAAGGCAGAGGTAAAAGCTGAAACACCCCCCAAAACAGCTTACACTTGGTTTGTAATGTCTGTCTGTAAGCTAGTAAATGTCAACAGGGAACACTAAAGCAGCAGGACGACCTTAAACTGTGTAATCACATATCACCACGTGAAACCGGAAAGTGGAAGTTCACTAATTGATTTCCAAATGAAACAAGAAACAAAAACACTTCTGTAAGAGGCACTTCAACTTCATGACTTGTCCCCCAAAGGAAGAAGGAATGTATTGCAATATATTCTAAAATGTAAATAGAACATATTGAATATATTCAATAAAGTGGGTGTTTCCATGGGAAGGTGTTACAGTGTTAAAAATTGAAGGAAAAAATATGTCACACTTCTCTGTGAAAGTGCTGCACTCCAATCACAAAACCATTAGCAACCTCCCACAGTATGTGTGGCAACTCAAGTCGAAATACCATTGATAACCTACATAAAATAGGTTTACATAAAAAAGTCCATAACAGAGCACAGATCAAACTAAACAAATGAAACATTTGTCACAATTCTGGTCTTAATGATCACCTTCCCAAATTACCAAACCAAAAGATAGGATTTCCAATTCCTAGTGTTTAAAGTGCGAGGATTCTCAGGTTTCAGTCCAAAATCCTGTTTCCTTTGTAGTCTTCATATCTCAGCTGCAGGGAATAAAGATGATTTCTGAACTTGATAGCAAATCATAGCTCTGTTCAGGAGTCATCAGTTAACTTCATGAGCCCCTAAATGTACTGAATAATGTTTGCACCACTTAAAAAATAAGCTATCAACTGAAAAACATTGTAGTCATAATAATTAGTAATATATCTCACTCTCATAATGAGATATAATAATAATATATCTCATAATGAGGTATAGTCTCAATTTTGACTTAGTTCATGGTAATTTGAAGTCTGATCATAATAACATAAATAAGTAATATTTGACTTACTTATGAAATATTATTACTTTCATTATTATTACTTTCATTATTCTGAAATATTAAGTCACAATTAAGAGTAATTTTCTTTGTGAAATATTGTCATTATTAAGTCATTATTAAGTCATTTAAGTCAATTAAGTCATTATTATAATAAGTCAATAAGTATTTCTACTCTTCCTGTTATTATGACTACACTTTTTTCAGTTGGCGGAAATGGGCTTCCATAGCAAATGTGTTTATATCTAACAGAAAAAAAGCACTGATGTTTTGGTAGTTTATCTTAAATGCTTAATAATATTATGTCAGGGATAACTGAGAGTTTTCCAGACATGAGGGTACATGTCTGAGATGGCCTTTATCATTGTAATTTTCTTCATTTCACTATCTCAGAAGTAACAGAAACTGCTTACACATCATTTGTGTTCCAGTTCAGAATCAATACTCCTCCCATAACCCCAGCACACTACTTTCTGTACGAAAAAACAACTTAAAATATCAATATTGTGTAAAATATCGAACGTCTGCAGTTGTGTAACACTCACAGTGAAAGTAGAAAAATATAATATAGCTTTTCAGGCTACAATGCTCCCATTTAGTCCTCTTAACCTGGGTTTGGTCCAAACTCATAGGGCCTTTTGTGGATGGAGAGGCAGTGCAAATGTTTATTACTGTTAAAAGGAGAATTCCCAAACACTCCTCACGCCACGTCATGTCTCTGGAATGTAATGAAAGGAAAACAACCTGAAAACCAGCGTTGTGCCCTTGTCCTGGTTTCCCACGTTGCAGAGCTACTCTTCACAGCTGCTATGTTGGTAATTACTTTCTGCCCCCTTTCGCTTTAAAGTCCTTCATCAGAACACGACGGCAAGTACTTTTCCACTTCATACTCCCAGTGTCTGCAGTGGCGAGGATGAAGGGCCAGAGCACCTTCAGAGCAGAATTAGCCCTTATGTCTGTTTCAGAAACAGGTGCAGGAAGTCCTCCTGGCCACTAGGGGTCCTCCTCCATGTCGTCCAGGTTAGGCGCCATAATGAAGTGCTTTGGATAGGGCAGATGCCTCTCATCAGCATATTCCTCCCAGCGTGCGTCGTCGCTTTCGTGAGTGATGTAGCGTTCTCCTCTACGAGTTTCAAACTCTCGAAGATCCAGCCATGTCTGATAGTCCTGAGAGAGAAAACAGTAAAGCCATTTCTTACATTGTGTCATAGTGTCAAAAAAGTAAGTCAGAGGCTGCGTCCTAAACCACACACTTGTGGACTTTACAAACTACATGAATAAATGCTTTTCTAATTTCTAATCTTTTTTTTTATAATATTTTTGTTGCAGTATATAGGTTGGATCAGTAAATCAGTTTAATGCAATTTCCCAGCACACCAAAAGAAAGCATCTAAAAACTATTTTTAAGCCTAAATTATTTGGTTCTTTTGTCCATTTCTGTTTTCCAGTTGACCACTAGGTAGTAAATAACTGTAAAAATAAAAGATATAAAGCTTTGAACTTTGCGTTTGAACTGGTCAGTTTTAATACGTAAGTGTAAATAATACATTATCTTGTTCACAGTATCAAATGACCATAAATCTGGTAGTTGCAGGTATGTCACTGGCTGTGAATGCGAGCAGTAGTGTTTGTGCCAGCACTCTTTACTGAAAGAACTGCTACAGACAAAATAAATGTATATGTTAATGTTCAGTGTAAGCTTCAAATAAAACACATGAAAATATCTGTGCTTAATCTAGAACGACCAGAAAATGTTGATGTGCATGTTTTCAAAAGGATTTTTGACTTTTATGGCCTAAACTGATGGTATAGTTCTAACAGTCTAATAGGTGTCAGCAGAAACTAAACAACTTTGACACACACAGTTTAAGGAGTGTGTGTTACAACGTAGTCAGGCAGTTAGCATGATGCTCATATTTCCAAAACTTCGACACTAAACATGACTGATCTACAGAAATTTGTCAAACTATTATTGTAATGCTTTTTACAATATGAAACATATGTTGTAAAATGTTGAGCGTCTGACTAACAGCTGCTACAGTGAGCGGCAAACAAATATTTCAATGCATATATATATATATATACTGCTATACATACACCTTGTCTTTACACTCCTGATAAATAGTGTGTCCGTACCTGAAGCCATGGATGACTGAGAGATTTGTCTACACTGTAGCGCTTTC
The DNA here is from genome assembly GCF_030463535.1 of Salminus brasiliensis. Classification (NCBI taxonomy): domain Eukaryota; kingdom Metazoa; phylum Chordata; class Actinopteri; order Characiformes; family Bryconidae; genus Salminus; species Salminus brasiliensis. The sequence continues at coordinate 65,959,397 of NC_132878.1, read as the reverse complement.
TCATCTTCACTTGAAGCAGGTTGTTGATCAAGTCGATTGCTGTGTAAGAAACAAAAAAGAACTGAGCAAACCTTCTCTCTAAAAGACACGACGTCTGCTATATTTATCTCCAGCCAAACTAGCTGATCTTTATTTATACCAATATAACTTAATATGATAAATATGATATTAATTACATAACACTACAACAGGAAACACACATATAATGTATAACATAAAATTTAACGCAGTACATATTTAGTCTTAGCAGTGCTAGATAACATGCTGAAAATGTCAAAATGTCATATAAATACTTAACCATAGATCTTTTAAGCTGCACTTGATTACACTTAAGTACACTTTAACATGCAAAAAAAGCATTCCTCCCCCACGTTGGTTAAAATGATAGCCATCATGCAGGCACACCCGCTGTACCCTCCTACCTTCCCCAGAGATTTCCTTCCAGGGGTTGGGCGGGTACATGAAGGCAGCGTTCTGGATCTGGTCGTTAATGTCCTCGTCTTCGTTAAAAGGGAAGGTGCCACTCAGGCTCACGTAAACGATGACCCCAACTGACCACATGTCCAGCGAACGGTTATAGCCTTTACTGCGCAGCACCTCTGGGGCCAGATATGCTGGAGTGCCCACAACTGACCGCCTGAATGACTTTTCCCCAATGATCCGTGCAAAGCCGAAGTCACACAGCTTAACCTATAGTCACACACCGGGATGGCAATGTTATAGTTAGTCAATGTTAATAGTCTTATAGTTAAGACTGTGTAAATTTACACTTAATAAAACATAATATATATAATATTAATTAGTTTTGAGAGAAAATAAAATACACTAATATCATCATGCAGCATTGTAAATATACTGTAATATTTATACTATTATAATATGTATTTAATTGTAGTATATATTAAATACTGTTATATCATTCTAATTTGTCTGCCCTGCGACTTACAACCGTAATCACAGGAAGAATTAAGGTTCTATTGTAACTTAATTCTCCATATTTTGCAGCTTTCTCAGTCGTTTTCCACAACTTTATTTCTCATTCTAGACATGTAATATCTCTGCATTTTTAGTGAGTTCTACTAATATTCTGAAATTGTCAGGCTGCACAGGACTGCTCTGCTATTCAGCTGTAGCATTTGCTGGTCTCCAGATCACCAGCCCCACCCCTAAGCTCCCAAAAATACTCACACAAACACACCCACCCCTCAGTTTAGTGGCCATTAGCTCCCTTAATCATACCAATATCTACTTTTCTCTGTTTTATGTTCAACCAACTTTCTGTTCTTTAGGGACTGGACCCTGAATTGTACTTTGTACAGCCTGCTAAAAAATACACCCTGCAATTGCATCCATCATAACCTGCCTCCTTTCTTTATATAAATATAAAATGTATATGTCCTGTGTGGCCCTGTGTGTACACGCGTGGATCTGAGCCTCTTTTTTGTTACTGTACTGTTGTCTGTTGTATATGAGGACAGTGACTGTGCTCACCTGAGGAAAAGGCTCTGCAGATGCCAGCAGCACGTTCTCTGGCTTCAAATCACAATGAACAATGTTCTTGAAATGGAGGTGTCTTAAAGCCACCAGAATCTGAGACAAAAACAGATCAACAATTTTTTTAACTAAAGATGTTGGGTAGTTCTTTGTTAGGTCTTAAACAGCATTATGTAGTCTTTTATGTTCCTGTCCAATTCTATTGAAAACAGAATGCCATACAGTGTCAGAAACAACATAAGCAAGTCTGCTGGAGATTTCTTACCAATTCCACATGGTGTAAAGTAAGTGTGTTATGATTTAGGCATGCGGTTAGCACCATGCTAACTGGTGGAGTATAAGTTTCCCTTACTTGTTAGCTACATGACCCTCGTAGCTCCAGTGCAAAACTTAAGAAGCAAAGCTCAGACTGCTTATGACCACTGACTTAAAAGCCACTGGCAAGTTTCACATCCCAGTTCACACCCAGATCCAAAGCCTATCCAAAGGTCACTGAGTGCAACCTGCTGAAACATCTCTGTGTGCCGGCCGTTATGGGAAGCGGGGGGAAAACTTAGCTATTGCTGTTTCGGGAAAGCTGGTTACTAACCTGGGTCACCAGGAATTTGGTGAGGCGCTCAGGAAGTCGACTCTTCTCGCTGGAGAGGATCATCTCCAGCATGTCGCCATGGAGCTTCTCCATGACAACAAACACCCGCTCTGGAGTCTCAAACATACACTCCAGGTTTACAATGCCAGGGTGGTGCAGATTCTGAAGAAAAGAGAGAGAGGGAGGGAGGGAGGGAGAGACGATTACTGACTATTACAATTATCTGTGATGCAGAATATGAGAAAGAGAGAAGAAAGAGAAATGTGATAAAAGACAATGAGACACAAGGTGAGAGGTGACAGAAAAAAAATAAACAAATAAATAGAGAAAAAAGAAAGAGACAGAGGGAGAGAGAAATAGAGAAATGAAGAGAGAGAGAGGGAAAGACACGTTTTCAATATTAAGCCAACTTTGTGCTTACAGCTGGTTCACAGATGCCTTCAGCTCTGTCTGTAAACACTCACTGCACTGCACTCAACCACAAACTACACAACACTGGGCATAATCACATTACACATCATATCAAACAGACAGATCTGATGTGGATCCAATATGCAAGATTCCAGATGGCAAAACGGACCTCTGTTAGAAGGCCCGTTTCTGTATTTTTACCTGTAAAATGGCCACTTCATTTCTCAGCTGGCTCTCCTGCTTGGTGGGAAACCTCATCTTGTCTATAACTTTAATGGCCACGTCCCTCTTTGTTTTTCTGTGCTTGCCTTTAATCGGGAAACAACAAAAGCTTTAGTAAAGCAGAGTTTAAACCCATCAACCATAATGTCTGATTGGTGAATAAACTCATTGGTGATTCAGAGTGTATATGTGTTTTATCTATGTAACCCATTGAAATCTGCCACGGAGTAGTGTGTGAGCTGCATGTCCACACTGATCAGTAAAATGGGTCAACATGTGGACCTGGTGCCTTTTGTGTGCTACTGTGTTTCTATATACAGTATATTTATTAATTGAACTCCAGAAGAGTAGAATGGTTAGGTGCTGATGAACTGCTGCACTCAAATTTCATTTTATTTTCAAATCTACAGTAATACATGTTCTACTCATCTGTAATGCTCACTCATCCCATTAGATTTACTCCCAATTTTTTACATGTCATAAATATTTAGATCAGATATCAGATATTAGCGCTGACCTCTAATTTGCATAGATTGTGAGAAACTGGGGTGTGGAGCCACACAAACAGACCCAGTTTAAAGATTAAAAACAAAAACAGCCTAGAAGAGTGGCAGTCTGTCTCCATCTCTGAATGCAAGTATTCAGAGGATGGATAAGAGAACAGGGTGACACAGAAGAATTCCACTAATAAAAGTTTATATGTGTCACACAGACAGAAAAGCAAGCTTTCCTAAAAGCCACGGCGAGGGAGGAGGCCACTCACTCTAAAACCAAAGAAAATACCTTAGCTTAGAACAAACTAATAAACAACAGCTTTCTTTCAAATAAGAACCCAGTGTATGCTAACAATGTAGACCCATTGCAGTATGTGAAGGTTCTTCAAAATTTGAATAGGTTCTTCATACATTCTTCATTTCATGTCCAAAAACAGTACATTAAAGAACCTATTAAAGGCACTAAAAAGGTTCCCCCTGTGGAGTGAAGAATGTGTGTTACCTCCATACACAATCCCAAACTGTCCCGATCCCAGCACCTCATCAGCAAAGATCTGGTACACTGAGCTGATATCCTTAAAAGGGAAAAAGCACTTTTTAGTACAGCTCCATGATACAGCTTTAAAAAATGACACACTGCTGTATTGTAAGCTTTTGGAAAGCTACAGCTGGAACAACTGTTGATTTTAGCTTGTAGCTATAAAATGACACACTTACATAAATATGTAAGCATTCAGCAATGTACAAATGATCAAAAATATTAGATAAGTGAGTAATAAAATATAAAATAACAATAATCATTTTAAACAAAATTCCAGTGCTATGCTTTGTATGTGCAAAATAATCTTACAAATCAAAACCAGAACTGATATTCAGTGAGATACTGCTTAAAGCAAGTTTCTTTAACACTGGACGGTAGTGGAATATGAAGGTAAATAACTCTGAAGGCCAGCGGCTCATACAAGTCATACTCAGGTCTTCGGAGAAAATGATCATCTGCAGATCATATAGACCGTTCTCTAGCAACATCAACTCAGTTCTCAAAGACTGCGGTGGCATAATCACTGAATACTCATTTTAACAACTACACATTTATGTATACTATAAAGCATTTACTCACCACATTCTCCTTAATCTGCGAGTTGGATACTGATATGCTGATGGAAAGCTCCTCTGTGAGGAAAAAGAGCAAAATTCAAAGATGTTTATCTGCAAATTATCACAGTAAGTAAAGCATTTTAGTTGAACTGCTGAACATTTTCTCATTGTCTGTAATTCTAATAAAATGTATCTTTTCTTTTGACATCAAAACAAACAAAATATAGTCAAAGGTGCAGAATCAGTTTTTGTATCTGTCAACACATGCTGTAAATCAAATGGAAGTGTCATTTATTGCATTACAACATCATTAAATGCGTAATGAAATGAGAACAGCAAAACAAAAGCATTACATTTCTATGAGAGAGCGAAGAGTTAATGGCCTTTCGCTAAAAAAGCTAGTCCAGTGCCAGCTCTGTACACTGTAGCCCATCCGCACAGCTACATGCCTGTCTGACATTTCCAGAGCATGGCTGCGTTTAAAGCTGTGTTCAGTAGCAGACTGAGAGAACAAACCAGACAACAAACCGGGCCAACAACACATACCGCCTTAATGAGTTTTAAATACACAGTGTCACACAGACATTTAATGTGTTAATGGAATCTGTCTGTATTTGTTAACATTTGTAGGACAAATATAATAAAGAACAGCTTCTCTGTTTATAAGTCAAGTTACAGTAGATTGAGACACACAGTTTGTGATCAAGAAGGAGGAAAGCTGCAGATTTACTACAGATGTCCTGATCCAGTTTGTGCCCACCCCCACCCCCAACTCCAACAGTTAAGTACTTTAAGTTGAGTATTGGCTGATTCTGAACCGCTCTGATCTCTGTGCCTGTGAAAAGCTAAATTAAGGATGTGGATCTCCTGGACTAAAGCAATGTGAAGATGTCTTCCTGAGACACAAAAAGCAATGGGATCAGTGCAATGTCTAAGCCTCACACTTCATTTGTATATCTAACAACCAATTGTGAATGTCACTAGAAATCAATTAACATTACGAAACAAAAATGACAGTCACTCCACATGGTAATTACTCTACAGGGCAGGCAGGGCCACTGTAATATTGAATGGACTGTGGGAACTATTGATTTTGCCAGAGTGCTGACTAGGTCAAGGTTAGGGACGGAGCAGTCCCCATTAGCATGCTGCTCCCAGTGCATGGAGAGGGCAAATTTAAATACACTGTATATTTGCAGTTACTCTGTTAAGCATGCTGACTTCGTTTGCAGATTTCTAGTTCAGGTATGAATCTAATCCAGCAACTATTAGGCAGTGACGGCAGCTGGACTGCTGGTTTGGCTGGAGAGGCAGAACAGAGCCACAGTCGAGTCAAAGCTTGAGGCTTCTGTAGACCAAGGGACTTAAATGTGTCCAAGCTCATAATATGAAAAGGTGATACTTTTAGAATAAAAGGCAGTGTGATCAGTGTGAACTTTCAGACACTATCAGAAAAAAATAAATGAAGGGTGACTAAACTGTACCTCTCAGGATACAAAAGCTGTTACTGAGGTTGTTGCCTCTTCCAAACTTAACTGTACCATAATTGTACCATACACAACCTGAATTTAGGTTATTATTAAAATTATGCGTTTAGAAAGGTACAAATTTGTACCCCATGGAAGAATGTGAAACTCATTTAAGCAGCACAAACAGACTTTAGGTGACGTTGTACCTTCGAAGGTAAATGTACACTGTATGTGCCTTGAGGAGCAGAAATAGCTCCTTAGAGAGTCCTCTTTTTTCTAAGAGGGTATAGGTTTAAAATCTCAAACCAGTTTTAGAAGACTAAGTATATTCAGACTAACAGGTAAAGAAGTGATACCATAGATCCCACACTGCTTTGAATGAACTGATCACAGGATTAAAATGTGTGCAGTGGTGGCAATTCGATAAAATACATGAACACACCATTCTTCACTCTTCATTCTTCTAAAAAGCAATAGTACTGATTTCATTCTTAAATCTTGGCACACTTGAATCATTAAATATTTTAGTGTATCAAATAAACATCAAGGTCATGTTTTTCAGTTTTTACTAAACCTCATTTACTTTAAATATTATGAAGACATAAACCAAAGAAATGCCACTAAACCACTTCAGTTATTAGGTGACTGAAGTTTCAACTGGCCTGTGAATCTTCTAATCATGATTCTATCACTGCTAGTACAGTGTGGACACTGGATTGATGTTAAAAAAATTCTAACAATGGTTTGCTCAATACTCAATACTGGATGAGTGTGAACTGGGCTTCACACTACAATATTTCTAACTAATCCTTACCTGCCAGACCTTTAGCTTAAGATCAAAGGATCAAAAAGCCCCATTTTCACTCTCATTTTCACAGGGCTTATTACACACTATGGCGTAATATTCAGTAACTACAGGGACTTCTGTAGAAACTGGTGGGGCTATTCTTTGGTAATTGAAGTTTGTAATAACACTTTCTGCCCGTCGGGACCTAGGCTGTTTAAGAGGTTAAGTTGACTAGTGTTTCTTTCTTAGTACAAAGAAACACATGGAACGTGTCTGCTATGAGCTACAGATGCAGCAGATTGTGGAGTATTCTATAAAATCCAGGTTGAAAAAGGCCAAATTTAATTCAGAGTGAGGTTGGTGTGAAATTACTCAGTGCAGAGAAAATGACTGACTCTGACTTCTTGACAGTGGTTGTGATAGGAACCAGGGCTCACAATGAATAGAACCAGGGGTCACCATGAACGCAGCATATGATTTACTGTCCAAAACCACCAGTGAATCTACATGTGAGTTGAATATGTTCTTTTATCTTTGTCTTACTGTTTTTGTTTTGCTTATTGTTGTTTTTATTACCTTCTGTTCTTAAGCACTGTATATGAAAAGTACTTAATTATTATCATTATTATTATTATGTAATGTTCTAAAAGTTATTGGGAAACAAAAAACCCATTTCATATAATATGTTTCTGTGAGGGATCTAAATGAGGAATTCAAATCTTATGTTTGGATCCATTCACCAGTTTCTCCAGAACAGCGTTTCACACCAAACCCACTCACAATGACTTGGATAATTATGCAGAACTTTAGAAAAGTGGATGGAATTCTGCTGTATGAGAGCAGCTCATTAGGAGGGAGTGGTGTGCTGTTATGTAATTGTAGTCCTGCAGTGTTTCTGGGTGGAGCTGAGTGAGTAGTGTTCTCCTCCAGGCATGCTAAGGCTGTCTGTCCACCGCTTTAGCAATCTGGATTTTCTATGGTGAAATAAGCTTCTCCCCTGCAGCCCCTTGACTCATCATTAAAACGCCAGATGAAACGTAAAGCTACAGTTTAAGTCTTCACACTTATGTCAATAGGTGTTAACCTTTACTTTCTCATATACAAACACATAAAGGTCATCTATGAGGTTATGTGAACATGTTAACCTGTTGATGCCTGATGTTTTTCTCAATTTTCATCATCTTTCTGCGCTTCTTTATTCCCAAGAATAGATTTTTCACTTTCTGGGCTATTTCACATCACAGAAAGTTTAAGTGTTTATTTTACTATGTTTCTAAAATATTAGTCAGACTCTAGTAAATGACTAAACATAACACTGATTTATACTGGATCAAACGCACTCTACAATTATTAGACTGCTAAAAATACACATGATACAGATTCATACTGGATTCAAATTATTTCACACTTATTACTGCTAGACTTTAAAAATGATCCACACTGCAGATAAATACTGGATTAAAATCACTCCACACTAATTACACAAAAAGGACAAAAATAATGGGACACCTGCTCATTCATTGTTTCTTCTAAAATTAAGGGTATTAAGAAAGAGTTTATTCTGCTTTTGTTATTCTGCCCTGTCTCTGCTGTACAGGGAAGGCTTTCTACCAGATTCTGGAGCACTGCTCTGAGGATTTGACTGTATTCAGCGACAGTCCTAATGAGGGCAGGATGCTGGATGATCACCAGCCCACCTCATCCCATCATTCCAGAGAACATAGTTCCACTGCACTATAGCTCAAATCATGGTACCAATCGGTTCATGTTTATCTGCTCCAGAGAGTCCCATTTTTTGGGCAATACTTCTCTACAGGGACTAGACAAACTGTGTGTGTATTTACACAACAGCAATGGGTGCAAAGTAGCTGAATGAATTCATCCCAAAGGGTGCACTGCACACTGTAGATTCATACTGGATTACAATCTAGTTTAGTAATCATTTGATTATCAGAGCATTCTCAAATAACACTAATCAATCACCAATAGATCTATAGCCCCTGAGGCAGTGTGTGCGTGTTAGTTACTCACTATGGTCCTTGCCGTGTCCTGGGCCGCTGCAGACGCTGGGTTGTGGGGTGACGGGCATTAAAGCCTGGCGAATGGCCTTCTCCCAGCTCTGAGCCACCTCCAGGCCCACTCCGCTCGCCGCCAGGCCGGGGTTGGGATGTAGGTTGCCTGTGTTCTCCCCAACATAATAAACCATGCTGTCTGTGATGATCTCAAAACAGTGAGGATTTCCCCCTTGAGCCAGACTAGTGAAGTCCCGCGCAAACTCCAACTGAAGAATCTCCGACAGGGGGATCTCCTGTGAAACACACACATGCAGACACAGAAACTCAATGATGTGTCAATACTGCAAATTACCAGAAGAATCTGCAATAATCTATAGACTTAAAAACAATGCTGGTTTAATTGATCTAGTTATGTCTAAAAACATTAAATAATAGAATTACAAAAAAAGTAAAGTAAATAAATACAAACACATACACACACGGCCAGCTGGGGTTAAGCTGTCTTTGTCCAGTGTGTCTTTTGAAAGAAAGCTGTTCTACTAGAATCTAATCCACAGCAAAAGAAGCTACAGAGACTCCACTTCTCCACTGAAACAACTTTTCTTCAGTGGGCTTTCCTTCTGAAACTCCCTCTCTCACTCTCTTTCTTTGCTCTCTTTCTCTTTGCTCCACTCTCCTTCGCAGAAATCAACTGAAGGTTTTTTCAATTGCTCTCAATTCCACCATCCTTCCTTCAGGCCAACCCACCCATGAGGAGAAACTCATTTAAGAGTGGAGCAGAACTCTGGGCCAGCCAATCAGAGGCAAGCGGCCTGCAGACCGCACACACACACACACACACGCACAGACACACACACACGCACACTCAGGCTGCAGCTTTGGGGCCTGCGCTCAGGCTGGGCTGTGATGCCTGTGGTTTGCCCAGAGTGCCACATGACAGGCTGCAGGGCGAGGGTAGAGCTGCCCTGATTACAGGGCAGGACAAAACTCCACAGAGCCAGGCACGAGCCACGCTGGAGGACAACCAGAAACCCCGCCTGGGCTGGAGAGACCCCCACCCTCAGCTTATGTGATTCCTTAACCCCTTAAACTGCAGGCCTTCCACTCAGTTAGTACTCCTTTTATTCCACTTATTATCTAATGACTACAATGAATTAACTGTGAAACTAGTATGTAAGCCACTTAGTATGCAATTGTGTGGACCTATGTACAGACCCTTAGAGATTAAGGGTTTTAATTCCATCTGTGTTCACAGTGTCCATGTAATTTAATGGATGTGAACAAAGTCATTCAGAGTGGTTTGTGTAAGACGTTTCGTTCTAGAGAAACTGTCTGAATGTATCCTTCTGGGTCAGATTTTGTTACAGTGGTGGTGAATAGAATGATGTCTCTCAGATGTCTGAAGAGTTTAAAGCTTCTAAAAGAAAAAATATTACTTGCTTTTGAATAGATCTTTGAATAGTTATAAATATTTAAAAAGGTACTTACTGATAAAACAACTAATTAAAAACACCTTAATAGCACTAATACATGCATGGTTGAGAGGTACATGCACATATATTCTATTTTGTGAGGCAAAATAGAGGACTTGTGTAGGTTCAATGGTGGTTTTCAAAAGTAGTTGCATGGTAAAACGGATATTGGGTTCTTGTCATGGTGACCCCTGATTCCTATCATCACCACTGTAAAGAAGTCTTTAACTTTATACATAGGCATTACACTACACACCAGTGCCGCTGCCATACCATTGACATTAACATCCAAAATCACAGTCAGTAAGGTTTTATCTGCCTGGTAAAGCAGCCTAATGGCCAAAACAATCGAAACAATCATTTTTTAAGACCACACAAAGGATGGGTCACATTGTGAATAGCTCAGACAGGCCACAGGTTTTACTCACATAAAACAAAAGAAAAAAAGGGTCAGGCGGGGGAGAGATATAGGAGCCGGGTGGAGTTAGGTACGCAGGGACAAAGAAAGAGAGAGAGTGTCCACCCATAGCCCTGCCTGTCTGTAGGAGAAGAGTAAAAACTGTCTTAGACAGACAGCAGTCTGGATATTTTAACTGTTGCAGTAGGCGAATGATATAAATAGATCTCGAAGAGTCCATCAGACTGGCCCCACACAATTCTGCAGCTCCACAATTACAGCCAGAACCAAAAAAGAAGCCACCACAGATGTAGATCATCTTTGTTCAAGTTTTTAAAAATTATGTAATTAACACTCATAAAGATACAGTTCTAGGGGTGTAAAGCCGACAACACTGCCATTCAGACATCGTATTCTAGAAAATCTCATCAAGCACCTACTGTTCATACTTTTACAAAGCATTATTACAATGCTTCTACCTGATCCACTTTAGCTCCCTACTGTCTGCATATGTAGAAATATGTGTAATATGTATAATTAATGAATATATAATAGAATGTAGTTTTTATTAGAGCTTGTATTGGCGATACAAAATCCTGCTGTTTTTTTATAAAGTTTTTTTAGTTAAAATAGATATAACACAACATTCAGCCTGTCAGGTGTCTCTTACACAGGCCTAATCATATCTGAAAGATGTACTTTTCTGGAGCGCACAGGAAACGCTGAGCTAAAACTCTGGAGGCTGAAGTTGGCTGAAACGTGGTAATTACCTTAAACGTAACTGCTACACCATTTGCAGCACCATTCTACGGTGAAATGGAGCTTTCAGATAACGGCAGATTTTAAAGCATCTTCACAGCAACGGCTGTTAAGCATGGACTGGAGGTCCTAAAACTCACTGCTACTGTTTTCACTGTAAAAGTTCATCTCCATTCCCCCTCTTACCACAGGCTTAAATTACATTTTGTCTCCATACCTGAGCAGCTCACTACTCTTACAGGAGGCTATAAAATATTTACAAACCTAAACACTAGTTTAGCTCTTAGTGGTTTGTGTGATTGGCTTCAGGTTCATTTCGGATGTACTCTGAGCACATAGTGAAGACATTAAGACACACCTGACCCACGCTGTCCTGTGTGTCACAAACACAAAACAGAGAGAATTTACTCCTGCTGTAGCTCTGAAGACAGACAGTTTTACCTTGTAATATTTGGCACCGGAATCATTCTGGAAAAGGGTCAGGCTCTTGCTGTCCAGCCTCCAATAATGCCTTTTTCTCTGAAATACACCAATGAAATCACCAATGAGTGCACTGACAAATGTCATGTAATGAATTTACTTATTAAATATGTTCTCTAACTCTCTAACAAAAAGTCTATATCAGATTCATGTGTGTTTTTAAATCGCAGAACTTTTCACAGCTCTGCTCTTATAGTGATGGATCCCACTGCCCTCATAAATTGAACAAATGCCAAATAAGAAAACATTGGTGAATGTGAAAATATTCATAAAAACTGCTTAAGTGTTTGTTTGGGGTTTTTTTTGTTGAAGAAATGTCTTCTTAAGAACGGCTGGTGAATGAGGCCCAATGTTAAGGCACGTAGGTAATCTGTTGCCAGTTTAGGCACTATGCCACACAATTCAAACCGTAAACCATACCAGCGCTCTCTTTACATCCGACAGGCATTTTATGAATCTGGCTAACTGTGTATTTAAATATATAGGCTGTATTCTATCAGTGTGCATCACTGCAGTTGCGTGTAAGTCTCACCAGGTTGTCTCGACTGGTGTAGTGCACCATCCACCCCTCCTTCACCAAGGTGGAGCTGCGTCTTTTGGTGTGTTTGATGGACTGAACCACACGCATCAGAGGGATGTTAGTGCTGGTGGATGGACTGCAGAGAGGACGGTATGTCAGAGAATAACAAACACACATTACACACACACACACAGAAGCCAAATCTCTGACTAGAGTATTTCCTGTACTGTATTCTGTTTTATTGTGGTGTTTGTGCTGCATTACTGTCACCATGTCTATATACAAGAATCACACCCTGGTTTTTTAATCAAATTCTAATGCAGGCCTTCGGAAATACGAGTCGGTGGAAAGTGTCTGTAAAAACAGAACAGTGATTGTGCCGAAGGACACAGAACAGTGAGTAGAGGGAAGAGATTGTCACCTGATAGCCTTCACCGTTTCCTCATCCTTTTCCCCGTCCATGAAAGAAGCGTCCATGAAGAAGATTTTATCCTCCGGAGTGGAGACCTCCTCAGCATCGTCCATAACACGGCTGTTCTCACTGTTCGCATCACTGCTGTCCACTTCCATAGTGACCTCAGAATCAGGACCTGGACTTGCTGGCTCTACACACACAGACATGTACACAATCTAGCTCAATGCACATACATTCAAACAGTACTCCTCTGTTTTAACTAATGATTCACCAAGAGAGAGAGTGACATCACACACTGTTTAGTACTTAGCCAACGGCTAATTTATACAGCTAACTTCAGTTTCAACTCTCTGTTAGAAGCGAATGTTGCTTACCTCCGTTGAACACAACCTCACCCAGGCAGTCTCTTGGTACCTTCGAAGCACATCTCTTGTGACAGTTGAATTTGCAATCTGAAACAGTGACACAAATGTGATCAAATGTGACACAAATGTGTGTTCATGAGCTACAAAATCTTTTTTTTTATTTATGCACAATAAAGTGAATTTCTATGGTCCTTTTAGGATTACAAGGTTACAAAGGTTTTATCAGCTCCACTTATCATATAGGAGCACTTTTTGTAGTTCTATAGGTTCAGACTGTAGTCCACCTGTTTCTCTCTTTACTTTGTTAACCTCCTTTTACCCTGTTTTTCAATGGTCAGGACCTCACAAGACCACCAGTATTTGGGTGTTGGGTCATTCTCAGCACTGCAGTAACATTGACGTGGTGGAGGTGTTAGTGTATGTTGCACTGGTGGTTTGAGTAGATCAGACACGTCAGTGCTGCTGGAGTTTTTAAACATGGTGTCCACTCATAGTCCACTCTATTAGACACTTACCTAATTACACTACCTATAGACAATACCTAATTAGTCCACATTGAAGATGTAAAGTCAGAGACAGAAGCTTGTCTGTTGCTGCATAGTTTGTGTTGGTCATCCTCTAGTCCTTCATCAGTGGTCACAGGACGCTGTCCACAGGATGCTGTTGGCTGGATATTTCTGGTTGGTGGACTGTTCTCAGCGCAGCAGTGACACTGAGGTGTTTGAACACTAAAGAAGCACTGCTGTGTCTGATCCACTCCTAGTTTCTTTCTATACAGATTCATTACATACTAAGCATGTTGTAAATACTATAGATAGACTATAGACTATAGATTACCTTTATACATATTTGACCTATTTTAACTACAGAATACTTTTTGCCAATTGTCAGATGCATGCATCTAAGCCTGGTACAATGACTTCCACTTACAATCTCCGCTTATGGTTCATCCGTTCATAAACAAATATTTACATTTTCATTTTGTAGCACAGAAAAGCTGGTCAAGGTGTAAAAATAACATTCATCTTGCTCAAACATGTAGCAAAAACTGGCTAGGCTGTGTCTCACTCTCCACTACTACTGTCTAATCTAAAATTTGTGTGTTACCCTTGCACTGCATGCCCTGCCGGAAGAGGCCCTTGAGCAGACGTTTGCAGTACTGGCAGATGGTCGGACGTGTGTACGTGTGCACGTTGAAGGTGTGTGGTACTTTGACTCGCCCCAACACCATCTTCTCCATCCAGATTGGCCGGCCGCTCCATGATGGAATCCGCTTCCCTGCCTCCAATAAGGGCCTCTGTTAGAGAGAGAGAGAGAGAAAGAGAGAGAGAGAGAAAAAGAGGGTATAGATAAGAATCACACATTATGAACGCTCCACTCTATTAACTTCAATTCATTGCTACACATTTTCATTACATCAAACAGAGTACATTCGACTTACACAGACTTTAATTGTCAAACAACCCCTTAGCGAAAGCTCTCACAACATGTAGGTAAATATACAATGTGCAGTTTTGTAATGAGTATCTGTAGTGTGATGTTATATCATCTTGTATATAATGACTGAGTCTGACTGTATGATCATGATGATTTTTTATGTTGCTTTTATTCATTTATTTAAAAGATTCAAATTCTGTCCATCCACTCAGAGCTCAGTGAATGCATGAATGAAGGAAACTGTGAGACGGTCCAGCCACAAAGGATCAGAAAAAGCTGCAGTTGCATGACGAGTTCTGTACAACCTTCGGAATAAAAAAGGCATTACGAATGACACTTGGAACATTGGGTACTGTGGGTAAAACTATAAAGAATTGGTGCCTACCTTTACTGAGGGTTATAAAATGCTTCCAGCCTACTGGATCATTTCAGATCAATAATAATTGGAGTCATACACAGACAAATACTAGTTTCAAAAGAGCCGTTAGTGACGGAAGGGAAAAGCATCATATAACAGTGAGTAATAACAGTAAAAAGAGTAATTATAATAATACTAAATCATTTCTTTTATAAATGATATACACATCTGAATTAAGTACAATCAGTGCAATATGGTTCCTGAGAGAGTGATAGGAGGTGTAGAATAAGGTGAAGGTGAAGGCGAAGATGAAGTAGAAATAAAATTTCACTTCCCTCAATTTCACAGTTATAGTTATATCTTAAGAGAAATATGGCATCTATGGTACTTCTAGATGATATGTTCTATTTTTACGTCATGATCATTTGTTTGTTTATTTGTTTTTGGCACATATATGAATCAGTAGCACAGGCTGAACCAAGGGTCTCCAACTTTCATCACTGATCATTGAACACTGAGATGAGAGCACCAGTGGCTGTTTGTTTCAAGTAAACATGCATATGTCATACAAACGTCTAGGTCAATGATGGTAGCTTATTGCAAGTTTGCATATTTTGCTGACATGTTCCAGTGCTAATGTCCCTGATAATGCTTGTATTGTTGTAAATGCTACTTGTAACATATAATGTGCCTTGTTCCTAAACAAATTCACAGCATGGCAAAAATAACTTTGGTTTTATCAAGAAATCCTTAGTGGAACTTAGGAACTATACACAAGCTGTATTTGCATAACAGAGCTACACAGAGATTAGATCTATACGATTAGATCTACGACTGCCATGTTAATTTAATTATGTAAAGAAGGAACCCAGTTTCACTGGCAGACACACATGCCCACACCATAATCGTGTCTACACTGTGTTTGACAGATGATGTGGCATGCTTAAATTCATGAACCCTTCCTTTTATTCTCCATACTCAACTTGTACTTGGTTTAATCTGTCCAAAGAATCTTGTTCCCAAACTTTTCAACTTTTCCATCAGTCTAATATGAATGTTCTCTTGTTATGGTTTGCTGCATATATCCGTTCATATATACTGTATACATATAAATATAGAAAGTGGGAGAGAGTACCTCCTCAGGGGACATGACCACGCTCTCGGTGACCACGGGCCGAGGAACAGAAAGAGATGGACCCGGTAGGGACACGTTGGACAGCCGTCTCTTTCGCACTCCACTGCAGTTGTTGGGTATTTTAAATGCACAGCGCTTGTGATAATTGAGCCCACAGCCTTCAAAACACAAACACAATCAGAGTAAGATCATTGAGCTCACAGTCCTCAAATCACAAACACAATCAAGAGGCCTGTCTATCTACATCTGTATATCTATACAAGGCCTGCCTGATGTTTTGGAGGTGTTCTGAACCTTTACAATCTGGTCCTTGTCGAAACGGCTCAGATTCTTACACTTGCCTATTTCCCCTTTCCACTTGCCTGTTTTTTAACACAAACGTCAAAAGCTGACTTCTCACCCGCTGTCTATTATATCCACCCTTTGACAGATGCCACCGTAGATGAAGATAATCAATGGTTTTCAAGCATAAAATATTTTATGAAATAAATAAAAAAACGAAGTAAAAATATACACACAACACAAAACATGCTATAATGTACAGGCTCTGACTGAACAGATATAGATACAGGTGGTTTATTAGCAGCAGTTGAAAAGCATGAACAATGAATGTGTTAAATTAGTCATGTACACGCCACTGTGCTCCATCACAGCGCAATCCATAGACAGTACTACTGCTTCAGTTTCACAATTAGAAACAAAGCATTTTACACCTAATATAGACAGAACTGGCTAATACACTTTTTAGTGCCATACATGCTGCATTATGAAACTGTTTACAGATGACAGGATAAAATACAAATACTCATCAGCCCCCACTAGTGGCCTTCTGGTCACCTTTCCGGCTCTTTCTCAAACACCACACACTCGTAATTAGGACAAAAAGCCTTCAGCGGATGGAACACTGCAATTTAATGCACTTGCTATAATTGCTCCATCATAAAATAAGCCATTATGACGACTTTTGTCGAAATAGAACGGACGCTTAATCGAGAGGGTGATATAACAAACCTACTGAGGCGAATACACCCACAGATCCACCTCTTAAATTTAGCATGACCTCCACATAACAGTGGCTTTGCAGGACATGAAAGCTTTGTCCATTTTGAAAACAGCAGGCAGGAACCCACCCACTCAGGGGAAGCGTCCTGGAGCACTGTCTCTTTGATTGCAGCTCAGGAACAGGATAGCACCGGGAGGCTCGCAGAGACTCACGGCAGGACAGACAGTGATGCGGTCCTTTAATACGGCCCAGTTTTGTGGTTCATACATTTGGAGACAGATTTAGAGACAAATATAATCCAAAGCCTAACCTCTTGGTTAAGTCACATCATTAGAGGCACTCTCCAATCAAACACCTGTTTTTGTGTAGGTGCGCAAACGGGTCCTTGTTAGAGTCAGACTGTGATTGTGTCAGATTCATAAAACACTGCAACGTTAGGAGCAAATGGTGACGCGGTAATACGCTCAATAATTAACTGAGATTACTGGCATATTTTGCTGTTTGCGTGACATGTAGCACTACCACCTGTTTCTCTAATTTGCATGTGCCATTAGTGATTCGTGACACCACAGCATTGCACAAAAATACTGTCTGTAGAATACTGTAGAACTGTCTGATGGACAAATGACCTTGTAGGACAGCAAATGGATTTAATGATCTTTACCAAAACGTTTTCAAACATGATTGGTGTGTCAGGCTATTCTTGATGAGCACAGATACACACTTATTATTATTACTCTACAGAGGAAGCTATATTTAATAGCACATTCTGAACTGTTTAGATGAAGCATTGTGGTAAACATTACAGCATCTCTTCTTACTTTCTTTAGAAGAATCTTACAGGTCCTGAGAAGAGTCTTACAGGAAAAAGCTTAAGGGTGCATTTATACAGAATTCATACTGAATATTAAACACCTTACTATGGCTTGAATGTGCTTTAACCAATCAGATTAATGACAGATACAGCATCAATCAAAAGTCTGGGCATCCCTGGTCAAAGATTCTGTTACTGTGAAAACTTAAGAAAGTAAAAGATGACCTGATGATGACTGCCAAAAGGCAGAAAGTTAAAAGATGGAACTTAAGCAAGCTTAGTGAATTATTGTTCTCTTACAAAGACATTTAAGCTCCTGAATAACTTTTCCCAATGTCTCAGAGCTTAATTAGCTTGTTATGGCTGTGGCTTGTTCACAGTCGTCGTTAGGCAAGGCAAGGCAAGCTGACGCAAACCTTGTCTTGGCTCCTTTAACCTTGTCCCAACAATCAGCAGCCATGGCCTCCTCTAAGTAGCTGCCTGACACTCAGAATATGTAAATAACTGACACCCACAAAGCAGAAGAAGACTAGAAGAAGACAGCAAAGCATTTTCAGGCAGCTGATTCCTCTCTTTTCTTTCCTTCGTCTGTAATGTTATTAAAAAATTGCAGTTAACAGGAATGTGTGGAGGTCAGGTTGAGGTCTGGAAGAAAACTGTTCAGAATATAGCTAGAAATGCAAATCACCGTGATTTGACTGATGATGTTCAGGAAGATGTTCAGGAAGATTTAGCAGATTCTGGAGTGGTGGTGCACTGTTCTACTGTGCAGCCACACCTGCACAAAATATAACCTTTGTGGAAGAGTCATCGGAAGAAACTTGATTCTCAGCCCATTTTGACATTGACAAAGACACTGCGCCTTGTTTACTCATTTGCATGAGCTCATGAACATGTCAGTTTTAAATGGCTGTCACTGAGATTATGTATAAAAATACTGCAGCAGTAAAAAGAACACAGAGCACTGAGAATTGCAATCGTAAATGAATAAAGTAAAATGTCATGCCACACATTTGCATGTTGTTATTACCCGATTTTATGAATATGGCCTATAGTTTGTTAGTTTGTTTATTTATATATTATTTGATGGTATCTTTAATTATATCTTAAGACATTTTCAAAATACAGTAAGTACAGACATATGAAAAAGTGTTCAAATAACATGTGGTGTTGGTTTTCTAAGTGCATCCAAGTTCTCTAAAGGAAACACATTTTAGAAACATTTTCTATTTATTTGCTAAATAAAAAAAAACAGAAGCAATGTGCCGTACCCTTCCTTAGAATACTCCATTATGGGGTATTCAAAGTGTATGGCACATTGCTTATGTTTTTTATTGTTAAAATGTGTGTACGTATCACTCAAAAAAACAGGCAATTTGACCAGGGGTGTCCAACCTGGTGCGAATGTATGAATCATTAAAATGCACCAGTGCAACTGCTTGTTACTACAGAACTATAATATCATTCACTAGCTGTTGTTGTTTAGACTCTCTCTACAAACTGGTCTAAATCTGTAAACCTAATCTCAGAAAGTTGTAACATCATGGCCCCACCCACTCAACATCAAGAATTAAAATATGGAAAGAAATAATCGCGTTAGAATATCAAGCTACTGCAGTCCTGTTCAGATTAGGTAATTAACATAGTCTTAATCTGTGTCACGAAATAAGTGGTCAGTGGTCATAGGTCTTCTCAGTGGTCAGCAGCACTCACCTTCACACTTGAGGCCCTGCCGTACAAGCCCCCAGAGCATCTCCCCACAGTCATCGCAGAAGGCAGGGGCTTTGTAGGAATGAACGTACAGGGCATGAGGACGGATCTGGAAGTCCTCAACAGTGGCCAGAGCTGCTGAATGAGAGACAAAGAAACACGCTGTAAAAATTTACGAGTAAAACACGCTGTAAAAAATAATGAGTTACACTGTAAAAAAATAGCGCTGCAAAAAATAACGCTGTTAAAAATGAGTGAGTATGAGCCTTAGCAAAATGGAATTCATCAAGCCACACTGAAATACACTAAATGGCTGGACAAAACAGTGGCAAATGCCACTGCCTTTCACACAAGGATGATAGGGATTTGCTATTCTATTCAATTGAGCATGGAACTAGGTCACGGGTGTTTATTGATGATATGACTGTTGATAGAAGTATCTGGATGAGTTCTGTTTATTTAAAGCTATACTTTCTGCTCTCATCCAGGCATGCAAAATTGCTGCAAAACTGACAGAATGGACAGAGTTGAAATATACCACAAAAAACCCAAGAGGCAAAGGGATTGAGCTCAACCCAAAAACCAAACCACAAACACCACAAACAAGCAGCAACTGAGCAACTGAGAAAACAATGTTCATTAACTGTGTCACTGTTCAAATACTTTTGGACCTAACTATAACTGCTCAATCTCTTGGGAAATTAGCTTTAGATTATATACACTGTCTAGGTCTATGTCTATGCACCCTGTCCCATTTTTGTTTTTTGCCTTACACCACTGTATGTCCTACCTATTCTGCATCGGAGACTTAGCTGAACATTCTTTTCGTTGCATTGTACAAGTATAATGACACTAAACTTGAATTGAAAGTGAATAATGTAATAACACACAAACACCTTTATAAAATTATGCAAAAAATTCTGCTGTATTAATGTCTTGATTTAATGCTTTAGCAAGAATGTTAGCCCCAAACTAACACACTAGCCACAAGCTAACATGGTAGTCCAACTATTCAGTGTGATGCAATACGACATCAATTAGAGAATTATGAGGTAATAAACAGAAACCAGTCCCATAGAAAATCTAGATAACTCCACCTTCAGTGCTACAATATCAATGTTGTTTAAGATTGTGAGTTTCTGCTGTTTGAGTTATCAAGTGTGGCAACTGATCATAGCAGTCATCAAACCACAATTTAGCAAAACCCTTACAGTATAAAATCGAAACAGAAAATTCAAATCAGTATAAAATCATATATCGATTGGAACCTACTAACCTGGTATGCTTAACTATTGCTTGCAACACAATCTAAATTACGGTGTCACAAAGGTCAAACTCTTTAGCAAACACACTAGGTGTGAAAACAGCCCGAGAGGGAGAAAAAAAAACAGGAAATACACAGCAGCCACTAAAGATATGGTCTCTCGTCGTCCTTCACTCAGACAATCATCAAACTCAACTGCAAAAGTATTTACAGACTACCTCATTTCTCCTGTAATTACTGTAATTGCACCGTTTCTACTTTATAAGAAACATCTTAGGCCTCATGCCTGAGTGTCTCAATAGAAGAAATCAGCCCTTCTTCCCTTCAATTTAGCTCTAAGAAAAATGGGAGAAACTGCCCCTAAAAGCCTCTAATGGAGGGTTAATAATAATCAAGCCATAATAATGCCTTTCTTCTAGCTGCTGGCTTCCTTTCTCTTCAGAAAAACAGTCTTGGTGTATTTTTAAAGCACAGTTTGCAACAATGAGTGACCAAGGCAGGGCAATCTGTATTCTCTGTGTAACTTATGATATTAATAGCAAGTGGACAGTTCTGTGTGCCCCTAGCATTGTCACAATGATGTTTTAGACGTCTAGGACAAGGTTTCGAGGCCTCAGGGGTGACATGAGCCTGACACAATACACTGCACATCAATCAATCATCAGTCATCAGCCATCATCATCGCCATCATCATCACCTATGTACAGCACTGTACAAAAGTCCCCAGTAAACTGTGTTAACTGTGTATCTTAACAGTGAATGTGTTTTACCATGTATGCAAAAGTTAGGGCACCCTTGACCTGTGGAGATGAACAGAGTCTGTAATGGGACCACAGTTCCCATTTAATGGGATCAAATAAATAAAATACATAAAATACACTTGTTATAGAGACAACACTTTTTTACAGTCAGTTGCAAGTCAATTACAAGGCTGATCATTTCAGATATTATGGAACTTATGGACAGTGATAAAACAGTGATGTGCAGGGGAGGCAGGAGTCTTGGGGCTTTCCTTCAAGTGAAATTCTTTTACTATTTTACTATATAAACTATTTTAGAATGGAAATGAAGCCTTCTGGTGCACCCTGGGAATAAAGAAAAGGAAAACAAGTACTTGCTGTAGAATTGTTCAGTTATTTGAGTTTGGCAACTATGCCAATTCAAGGTATTTTTACTAATTTGTTAAACATGCATGGCTTCCGTATTAAAGTCAAGGTCAGTGCTCACAAAATTAGGCTTTACTTTTAGGACCCCCTAAACCATTATTATAAACGAGGGTCATTCTAAATCCCCAAAATCAAGTCAAGTCAAGTATTTGTATAGCGCTTTTTACAACTGTTGTCGTCACAAAGCAGCTTTACATAATTAGTAATTAGTAAAAGACAGACAGAAAGAAGTAATGTAAGACATGAAGGAAATGCCCATCATTTGTGTTCTATTTGCAATAGGCCTGTACTCTCTCTTGGACCCCGATTATCGCCATTTGTGATGTAACTTGTAAAAGGACGCTTAGCTCTCATAGTGAGACAGGAATCATGCATGTGGTGACTTCTATAACTTTAGCAGCCCTTGTTGACAGCATCGCTTAAAATAAAATACACTCAGTGAATTGCATCCAAAGGCCAAATATGCATATTAATCTATCCATTATACTGCTTTTAATCTATGGCTGTAACTAACTACACTAAATCGTGTGATTAAGTGAGATTTACTAGTTGAATCCTGTAATAGGCCTAGTTTACCGGACATACTATTGAAACAGCCCCAGAACTTCTGATACACTGTACAGCACTGCTTAAAACATGGCAGCTCTCTCTCTCTCTCTCTCTCTCTCTGTAATCAATAAGCCAAACACTGAGAGACTCTTCAGACACAAAACAGCTCCATGACAACCGAATTCCCGAAACGTCCGCTCAGAGGAATGTGCTCAGAGGAATGCGCTCAGAGGAGGGGAATTCTTCCGAGGAACATAAGAGGTGCGGAGAAATGAGGATAACCACACACACACAAATACTCTCGCACACACACACACACATTCTAATACTCATGCTGTGTGCTGTTTTAAGAACACTTTATTGTTCTTTACAGTTGTTTATGGGACATCTATTGGCAGTTCATAATTAACTAATGCCGTTTACCTGTGGGAGATGCTGGACCAGACAGTTCAATGCACAGTGGCTCCACTTTACAATGTGTAGCTTATACTTAAAAGATACCACCTTTAGAGGTCTTGTACAGTGAGATGTTTAACAAACTAAACACAGGTGGAAACATTAATGATAAGGGCATGGCCAGGGAAAAGACAGGAGGGGTGGAGCCAGAAATAGGATACTGTGAAATCACTTTAGATAAGGGAACGCAAACGATTTACACATAACATACAGAGTCATTTATAAAACATGACTGAGTAAAGGCTTACAAATGAATGCTAATATGTTAATTAATGATATAAAATATATTAATACCTCATTAGTTCATGATAAGTTATTTATGAGGTCACGGCTAATAGATGACCTAAAAACTACTGTCATTATGAAGTGTTATTATAAATTAAAGTTATAATAAAGTAATATATATCATTCATAATCTTGGATATGATACCACATATATTCAATCTAAAATGGATTTCTATGGGTGTTTCAAAATGTGATATCATAACTAAATGTGATATCATTTATTTGGAGCGTCACTTAAATCAGCACTGTATAATTTGTTATTGTACATAATATGTTAAGAATGATCATACCAAAAAAGTATACAATGAAAAGTATTTGAGCACTGTTTATTGAGGTCAGTATTACTATTATTATGGTTGTTCATGTCACACCTAACAACACCCATTAATGGTGGTAAAATCACTATGATGTACAGCCTCTTGTGGCTTGCTGCTTGGGTAGTTAGTGAACAGAAAGTGCTAATATACTAACTGGGGTTAAAAGGGCTAACTCACAGGAGTTTCAGTCATTGAAAAAGGCTCAAATGTACAGACACACTGTAATGCCCAAACCAGCTTGGTTTGTTTTTTGTTTTTTTGTAATTTAATCACATTTCTGAGCCTAGACTGAGCTAAATCATTTTTATGCTTTAAGCTATTAGTTGTATGAGTGTTTTGCTGAAAGGCCTGCACTGCTAACCTGGAATATAAATGTAGAGCAAACTGAACCTGAAAGGTCTGGAAATGTCTGGCTTTATTATCATTATTTTTTTGTTTCTCTACACACTTCCAGGAAAAGCTCAGATACGTATTAGATATGTGGGAAAACCACTCACAGTCTAAACTAAAGCCTGTGTTTAACATTCGCTTAAAAACAAAAGTCTGTTAGCCAGGGTCACAGTGATTCACTAGCTACCATCCAGCACAAAGCACACAGCTCAAAAACAACATCTATCTGTTTCTGCCATCCGTCTGAGTGTGAGGCGAAGCTGCTGGCAAGGCTGAAGGCCAGTGGCCAGGAGGCACCAGAGGAAGGTGAGAGAGAGAACAAGCCATGGGACACAGACCACACTGCTGCTGTCTGGGTGCAACAATACGTACATTTCCCTTTGACTAACTGTAAATCCAAATGTTTAGGTTGTTTATATTCTGACTTTTTCTTGTATTTTATTTATGACATCTGTGGGTTATGAGGTTTTAAGTACCATAAAAAGTTTCAATTATTTTAACTTTAATCATTTAGAATTTACTTCAGAACTGTTTGAGAGACCAATGCAACATTAAAATAAAAGAGTGGGTATTTCCTTTATAAGTTGTTTACATGGCAAATACAGAAATACAACGAGGGCGTCGAGAAATCAAGTTATTAGTGGAGAAGAGCAGATTGATTGTCTGAAAGAGAGGCTTTTACCAGTTCTCACGGGATCCAAGAAATTACTTTATGTATCGACTTTGAGAGGCAGTCCCACACTATTTACCAAAAATGGGGTCCTTGTTTACCTTGATGTAACGTGATAAATTACTTCTAGGAGAATTCCTAGATAATTTTTACTATTAGCAGTAAATTGTTATAATAGTAGTAAAAATAGTAGTAATATAATATGTTGTCGCTGTCACACAAAACAAAAAAACCTTCTTACTTAAAGTTTCATTCTATCAAAAAGTAAAGAACGATAAAAATAAAGATGCAAGGTTTATGCATGGCAGCAATAATGCAAGTGTACATATCTATACATTGTATGTATGTTTGTATATAAAAACCTTAAATACTGTAAATACACCTCAACAGAACAACCAAGCAACCAACAAAGCATCCGAAAACACATAGCACCAGCAGTTAATAGCAAAAATAATTAGTACTGCTGTTAGAAAGTTAGGAGGGTTTTTTTCTTGGTCTGTAAAGGAGTCATTTTGGAGATATGAAGTTTCTGCACAACAGCATCGATAATCATTTTAACTGCTAGTGCTATGTATTATCGGATGCTTCGTTGGTTGCTTGGTTATTCTGTTGAGAAGTAGATACAATGCCTATTCAACACAGAATTATGGGTTCGATACTCAGGTTAAAAAAAACTGCCACTGTTGGGCCCTCTCTGCTCCAGGGGTACTGTAGCATGGCTGACATTGTCCTCTGACTCTAGTGGTTTAAACTGGTATATGTAAAGAGAACAATTTCATTGTATTCTGCAAGTATAAATGCCAGGAATGGCTCACTACTTTGCCTTGCAAACACGCAAATACACCCAATGTGGAATAAAAAGACCTGGGCCTTAAAGGGTTACAGGCAGAAGACCGATTCTCTGGACAGGAATTTAAGTACCAGTATCAAAAAAGAAAACGTAGAATTTTGGCATCTGTGGATAAAAAGATTTGCTGAGGTGGCCACTTCAAGGCTTTGGTTCTAAAGGGTGAACACTGCTGGTTTATATCAGAGGAGCTTTCACATGCTAGCTCTAGAAGAGGTGCCAACCCTTTACAGCCAGCAAGAGAGAGAGAGAGAGAGAGAGAGAGAGAGGGAACTGGAGACAAGCCTGTTGCGGTCATGCATACACAAAATTAAACCATGCAACAGCCCTGCACCAGAAGAAGTTTGCATGAAGAGGAAGTGGTGTGTGTGTGTGTGTGTGTGTGTATGTATGTGTGTGTAGCAGTGCTGTTTCTGTGTGGAGAGCATCATATATGTAGTGTATGAATATGAAAGCCACAGCTGCTCAGGTGTTGGTTGAGTTTCACATAACGTCGTCAACAGACGACCACACCAGAGCACAGCAGGAGGAAACGAGCAGCTAACCAGCAGCTTCAGGTGTGTAAGTATGTGCGTGTGTGTGTATGTGTGTGTGTGTATGTATCATATCACATACTCTGAAAGGGCCTGGAGCTGTTTTCCTAGTAAAACTACAGTATAAGGAAGAGCACTATCCACCATATGCAGCCCCAGTGGTAAATGATGAACACACCTACTCATTTGTGTAAATCTCTGACCTTACAAAAGTTCAATCTGACCATGAATATTTAGGGAATAATTCAATGCATCATGAACGAATTTGATTCTTTTGGAATCAATATGAAATCAATGATAAAATTCTATATTTAAAATCAACTGAAAATACAAATGTTACTGGAAGAGCTACTGATACAGTCAGAAAAAAATTATGTACATTTCTGTTCACCAGGGTACAAACAGTGTAAATGCCTTTAGCACAACATGTTTTCCTCAAAGGTTTACTACATTTAACTAATTCAACTGAATAAAAACAACTGTAAAGGAATATGATACCATCATATCCCCTTATCTACAAGTACTGAAGACCCTGGTATCCTTGATGGTACCACCCCTGTGATAGTTTGCTACATTTTACACTCAAGACACATCAATGCCCCTCTACACTACTGAATATACATAACATTTTTCTTCTTTATGTTTACAAGAGGTCTTTTTTATTTAGAGGTGATAATACTTCCTTTAAAAATTACAGTTTCAGTGTGTTTAACATCCAGTAATCCAATCTGACTGACCTCTTTGATGATTTGGCTTCCAGTAACTTTACAATGCTACAGTAAAGTCACTAAATGAATCTCATATGTGCATAACAAACTAACCAGATGGCTTTGTGCTCTTTTGTAGGCATTCTCAGTACACAAGTCATAATATAGAGTAGTGAATGTGCTAGATTTCATGCTGCTCCAAAGCATGTGCTGAAGTCTGCATCTTTCTCTCGGTTTTGAGCACGCTGCTAAA
Source organism: Salminus brasiliensis (assembly GCF_030463535.1). Taxonomy (NCBI): domain Eukaryota; kingdom Metazoa; phylum Chordata; class Actinopteri; order Characiformes; family Bryconidae; genus Salminus; species Salminus brasiliensis. The sequence goes on along the minus strand of NC_132878.1, from coordinate 65,932,516 downwards.
TAGCGGTTTTAACCAAGCAGCAGTGCATGGCACTAGTGCAATGGCTGATGCATCTCAGCAGTGAGTTATTGGTATTTATTCTAGAGCTTTTAGACAACTAAACACTTAGTAGTATTAAATATTGTGAACAGTATGACATATAAAGTAATAAATTGGGTTGCAAAATTCCAGGAATTTTAAAGGTTGGGACAGGTAATTATTGGAATTATGGGTAATTAATGGAAATAAAATGGAAGTATTTGAAGCTAAAGGTGAGAAACTTGCATATAGTTGGCAAGATATATACTGAAGCACAATCTTGGCTAAAATAAGGTAAAGGTACACGTATTTGTCACTGTACAGTGTACACTGTACAGCGAAATGTGTCCTCCGCATTTAACCCATCTGGTAGTGAACACACACTCACACACACACACACACACGTGTTACACAGTAAGTACACACACACCCAGAGCGGTGGGCAGCCAACTCCAGCGCCCGGGGAGCAGAGAGGGTAAAGGGCCTTGCTCAAGGGCCCAACAGTGGCAGCTTGCCTTTCATTACACACTGAAAGGCTACTGAGAGCACAGCCCCTGCATTCACTGTCCAGCCTCCATCACATTTACAGCATATGCCCAGATGATTTCTAGAAACCTGACATTCTCCACCCCTTTGCAACCCTAGTAATATATCTCAAATTTCAGATATAAATGATGGGTTTGTACTAAGACTTCAGTGTGGTTGATAAATGTATACAAGATGGTAAAATAACAACCCTAACAATCATTCAGAAAAGGAGCAAAAACCCTACCCACCCCATTTCTTCCAATCAGAATAAACAGCTTGCTGCCACTCACCTGAGAGCACCACCTCTATCAAATCTCCTTCGTGGATGTCTTCAGCTGACGTCAGTCGCTGCAGGATGTTATCTGAGTTTAAGTCATGGCGGAAGAGCAGGATCTTGTCATACATGCCAAAGAATCCACATTCTGGAAACTGGAACGGGATAAAGAGAACACAGTGAGCCAAAGCAATTACGCTCCTTTTTGGTTTTCAGCCACAGCTTAGTTCATCTAATCAAAGTGAATCATCCTGGATAGAACGCAATAATAACATTAATATTAACAACATATTTGTACACTCTTACAGTAGCAACAGAAGGAACAGTAGCATAAGCGTACATAAGTGAACATATCCTTCTAAATAAGATGTGCCATAACCATAATCAGTTGAGTTAATAGCATAATGTTAATAGAAGCTACACTATATTAAAAAGTATTGTAATATTCATGTAGTGTATCTTGTAAGTATTGTAATATTTCTGCTGTATTACACATTCCATTATAATCATAGTAACATTTAAGAACTCTTCTCCTTCTGCTGAAAAGTTAGCTTACATGTTAGAGATACAAAGGTTTGATCTGGATGTTTGTTCAGCAATAGTATTTGACAGTATCCACAAATTAGGGCTGCACGATATTGGAAAAAATGTCATTGCAATATTCTTTTTTGTGATATATATTACAGTGGTATTAAAACATACAGGAATTTTCACCAGAAGTCATCAGAAGTCAATGATCTAACATGTCATGATATTAGTAATGCACTCAAAGTATCCAGTATTTGAGTAAAATTACTTGAGAAAAATAAGAACAGTGAGGGATTCCGGCTTGCACAAGCAGCTAAAAAAATGTAGCATGAATTGTCTAATATAATTTGACATTGCACCTCAAATAACTATGACTATTCCACTTGCCACACATTACTATGGCGATACTGAAAAGATATATCGTGCAGAAAATCAAAAGATCTTCTCATCTACAAAACTAGGTTGGATGTCAGCATATAGCCTTTTCACACTGCAGTCGGAAACGACACAGGGGGAGTTCCATTTGGGGGAGAGGAGGTCTGAAGGTTATCTGAACTCATCAAAGCATTTCTTTCTTTATTCTGACATTTCGATAAACCATCAAATAAGTAAATGTTTAAACTTGCCTTGCTTATTTGGCTTTAGATTTGAAGCACCTCATGAACAGGCAAAAGGTTTAGGACATGGAAATGACCACAGGGAAAAAGACT